>NC_051221.1:43127131-43287131 GCF_015220715.1 Pygocentrus nattereri | reverse complement strand
AGTTTTGGGACTAAGTTTAGCCTAAAACATACTTTTAAATACATTCATGATGGAGAGGTAAATGCAGGGAATTCTATGGCAAATACCTCCCCCCCCGACAAAAAACTCTTTTTTTCAGATTTACCACTATTTTATCATGATATACATATACATGAACACACATTATCAAAAATATAATGTATATTCATAAAGTTGGAAGACACAATGCTCACCGGTGGTTTTGGATAGTAAAGAAAAAGGCTATTTTAGCTCAAATCACTGAACTACGCAGAATTCAACTGCCACAATATCCATGACCAGCCATCTCCTTATCTCCCCCCTGAGCCCAGCAGAGAGCACTTTGTGTTATTACCTTATACACACGCTGAATGATCATAGTCACTTCCTGTTCCATGCTGACGAACTGGCCAGACAGTGACTGCAGCTGTTTTCTAACATGATGCACCTTCCTGTGATGACAGCACACTCATTAAAGCCACATTTCCCGTGTGTACTACAGCACGAAGAGAACTACCATTCAATGACCTTAATCTTCTGAACAGCTTATTGACAACAATGTACTAGTGTGTACAAAAATGCCAAATTAATTCAGAAGTTCATGTAAAATTTTACTCAACATGAAAGCGATTGTGTTTTGTCATCTAAATCATTCATGTCTATAGAGACAGACACACTGTTTTGTGGTACAGGAAACAGGCCTGCCCTCGCTGCCAGTATCTCTGGCTGATTGGCTCCTTCAGCATAATCGCCCCCAGAACATCTCTGGTCCAGTTTCCATGACAACAGGCCAGACACACTCAGCAACAGAGGCAGAGGGAGATTATATGGAGGAGTCTCGAATGCAGGAGTGTCCTCTAACTCTCACACACACAAACTCTCTCCTCCCGCTGGCTCTTCTACTCCCGTATCCCTCCTGTGGCTCCACTTTCATCACAGCGTTTAATAATTTACTGACTTTCTGATTCCCAATCAGTCCTGTCACTAATTAGCTCACTAGGGATGACGAGTTGCTGATGATTTGAGCTCGATAAATTCAGTACCTCATCCAGTCCTCGCTCTTGGAGATGAAGAGACGGTACGTCATTGCACACTCATCTGTGAACAGGGCACGTGCTTTGGTGGCATGATAAACCAGCTTCTGCCTGAATGGACAAACGTTACCATAACACAGTGGTAACAATGTTAATTAACACAGTGAAATTGCCAAAGTCACGTTCAAAAGAAGTCACTTGCAGCCCTTTATATTAACATCTAATGCGGAGCTCACTTGTCAAATTTGTGGATTTGTTCTTCATTGTAAGGCAGACCTGGAAAGAGAGAAACCACAACATTTCAGAAATGTGACTGTCCTGATTTAAATGGGCCCAAATCCTACATTTTTCTTCAAATGTATTTCCATGATGTCCTCTTATGCTTGTGTATGAAAAAAAAAAAGTCATAATTAACTTAACATTTTAACCCATTTTTACCCCTCAGAATTAAACAGGCTGTTACCATTCCTTAAAGAGCCATGCGTTTTATATGTAAATAATCTCTGCTCTGATTGGCTGTCCTATAAAAAAAGCTTCATAAAGCACTTGTTCATTTTCAGTGTGAACAGGCAGGGCTGAAGGTTGAACACCCTCACTTAAATGATGTTTTATAGATTTTTTTAATAAGTAAATAATAAATTAAGGCCTCCTCTACAGGGAACAAATTTAAACATGTTATTTTTCTGCTAATTTTAGTGTACAACATCATTTAACATGGTGGAAAAAATAAAACATAAAATGTGCTTTTGCACAGGCCACACTATGTTTATTTTTCTTCCCCTGATTTGTTCAACTCAGCAAATAAACAGTAATCGTGCATTAAAATTGATTCAAACTTTTGCATATGACTGTATGTAAATGAGCTGAATTTCAATTCATTTACATTTTTAAAGTACATCTTAGTAACCAACCCTACAGTATACGGTCTGTAATGGTACGATTTGAAACCTTAACCAAGTCTATTTATCTATTTACTATATTAGCAGTTCTGTTTAAAAACACATGGCTTTCCATAATATTGACCCTTCGTATCAGATCAGCTTCTGACCTGCTGCCTAATTATAAAGCTTGGAATAGACCCACTTTGCCGTACTCACGTCTTTCAGCTTTATCTTTCTTGAACTGCTGATAAATGGCTGTAATGGCATCAAGGAGAACCTTTATTTTCTCCACGCTGAGGAAAACAAATGAGGAAGTGGTCACTGTTAGATACTGGCCTGGTTCCCTGGACACTTTGCCTCAGTCATAGATTAAACTCATCAATGAAGAATCGACATCGCAATTTCCTGTAATTTCCTGACAGAGAAGCCACATCATTACACAGCAACTAAATTTGTCCTGGGATTTCTTTTTATTACCTGGGATGTTCTTAGAGTGTTGCATCTATTCTTATAAAGCTTGATCATACTTTGAGCAGTAGTGACCTTAGCATCCAGCGCTTCTGCACTCTGGCATATGCTCACACAAGAATACTAACACAACACTCACTGTCTGTTTTCAGGGTGTGTGCCCACTTGCTGTGTCCAGGTCTCTGTCAGTGTTCCTCCAGGGAGGAACTTACTTTTGATGTCTTGCATAGTCTGATCCATGGAACCCAGAGACCCAGACAGCTGGACAGAGAGAACACAAGTTTGAGAATGTGAATATCTTAATTCATGAAAAGTAAACCCACGCTTTTCTTCTAGTTAACTAGAAACACTGTCTTCACCTGACTCAGTTGTTTTGGGTCAGTTCATTTGCATGTATGGAGGAATCAATAGCTGGATGTAAGCTGGCCATATGTGGGGAAATCTAAAGCCCCAGAGAACCTAAAACTGTGGTTTCTTTCTGAGTAGGTTAGCTGCTTTCTTCGCCTCCTCTCCTGTTTGTTTAATCTGTTACAGCTTGTATGTGTGTACAAACAAGTACTTGAGTTATCTTTGTGCAACAAATGCATGTGAGAGATACAGTAAATGTGTCCTTCTACAAGATATCCAATCATAAATGGTCACTGGAGACGCATTTGAGATACACAGAACCGCCTCGTGTAAACAGCAATGTCTTGATCAGATCACTCAAGATGGTGTTAATAGCAGGTGTTAATGAACAGAGCCACAGAGACATTTTAAGCTGCCTTATGCAATTTTGAGTGGACAGAATTTTGCGTAGGCTCAGGAAGTAGTTTGGTCTGCCTCTGCAGATCCTCACCAACTTCTACAGGTGCACCATAGAGAGCTTCCTCACAGGCTGCATCACTGTCTGCAACGCCTGCGACCGCAAGGCCCTTAGAGGAGCGGTGAGGACGGCAGAAGCCATCATAGGCAACAAACTACCAGCCCTACAGGACGTCTACCCGTCCCGCTGCCTCAGGAAGATCAAAGAGATCCGGTCAGACAGCGGTCAGCCAGCACTCGGCCTGTTCACCATCCTGCCATCAGGCCGGAGATTCCGCAGCATTCGGGCTGGAACAACCCGGCTAATGAACAGGTTCTACCCACAGGCTGTCAGGCTTCTGAACCAGCTGAGAAGCTGTGGGTCCCCAGTTACCACTTCACTCCGTCACTCTGTCAGTGTTATCACATCAGCTCTGCTATGGACAATAACACCTTAACACTAAGCCCCTTTAAAGAACAATAACACAGTCACTCAAGTCACTTTAAAATGTACGCTGTCTCTATATTTTGGGTATATTTTCTCTAGATTTTGTGTATATTTAATATTTCATTTTTTTAAATATATATATATTTTACTTTACTTATTTACTGTCTGTAGAGTGATTATCTGAGCCTCACCACAAGCATTTCAATGCATAAATGTCCTGACATGATGTGCAAAGAACAAACAAACCTGAAACAGACACATGACAGATGTTCAGAATAATACACTTACTCTAAGGACTTTCTTGTGCAAGTCTGACATTTCATCATATTCTGCTGATAAGTTGTTTCCCTGCAACACCTCACACCTAAAAAAAAAGACATAAAACAAAAAGGACAAGGGACATAAAGTAAATACAGTGGTTAATTATTAATAAATACTGTTATTCAAAACATTCATACATCCTCAAAATGCACACATCAACCAGTATTGTCTCATCCTCTTATTTACTGGGAACAATAAGTCAATGATGCCAAAACAACCTCTGAATGTTTTCCCATGATGCAGTACTCTGTATGCATATGTGAATCAAACCATGAGAGGTCTGAGGCTCTTACAACTTCTCAGTCTTCTCCAGCGTCTTGTTGCAGTGGTTACACATGTGGAAAACCTCTGCTTTCTTATGCGCCGTCTCATTGAAGTCCTCTTTCATCAGCTCTCTGTGGAAACAGTTACACTGCTGATGAAGCGTTTTCCATTCATGCTTACGTCCTAAACCCGATTTTTGCTTCAACCCAGCTCGCAACACATAGGGATGCAGTCCCAGGGACACAGTGCTTTGACCATTTGTTGTCTGGTTTGGTATTCCAGCACATTAAGTTGTGAATGAAATGATTGGGGTTTTTGACGGAGGTCAATTTAAATCAGATGTGCTGGAATACAGACTCAAAACAATAGACATCACGGCACTGTCTCGTTTGTTCACTGACTGAACTGTCAAATAAAAAATACTTAATACTTTGCATGCGAAATCACTTCAAAACACTCATCATAGGAAGTTTAAGATTTAAAAACAGTGATATTTGAGTAATATAGTAATTATCTGTCAAAACCCTGTGGACTCACATGAGACCCCTTACTCCTTTCCTCACCAGCTCCTGATAGACCAGTAACGACTCTGAGGTTTTCCACAGGTGGCCCACATCACCTGCAAACGTCTGAAGAAAATCGTCAAAATGAGGTGGGTACATTACTTGTCTGCATGTATTAGTAGCTAGAAATATTTCATATATGTAATCAAAAAACACGGCACTGAACCTACAGCACTACTAAAAACATTAGAATAAGCACCGCATTAAATTTAAATGGCCTTCTTATTTATAAGACGACAGGACGTGACTGGAAAACAAATTAGCATACATAATATATTAAAATAAATACATAAATAGGATTAATATTGTTTTTTTCCTTTTGCATTACTGGTTATTGTTTTCTGTGGTTAGAAATAAAGAAAGACATAGAAATTGTGTTCAGGCTTTTCTTTTACGTGAAGCATCTTTTCTATTTCCTCAAATACATCTGCGGTCATCTTTCAGCTAATCCAAACCATTACGGTATTTGCTGTACTTTTTGTGGGGACCTTAAAATATATGAAAAGATACATTTATAATCAAAAATGTATATTTATTAAAAACGCAGACTTTAAAATCTTTAAATGAACCTATGAGACATGCAAAAACATTACTAGCCATTAAAGGCCTTAATCAAATCATTACTATAATAAAAACGAGGGAGCAAGAACGGCTGGTGGGCCCTTTAAGTGCCCTCATGAAAATTCATAAGCTATTATGATATCCACACTTCACTCCAGTTTGATTCGCTTAAATGAGCTTGCATAACTGACGGACTCATGAAAGCCAAGACGCACTACAGAGCTTCTGCGTCACCCAATCGCAGCTTCTGTTTGGGCTTTAATTAAAGTGCTGAGAGCCCCTTGCCTGTTTCACGCAGGGCCAGTGACTCATGAAACGCGCCCAGGTCTGACAATACACTGAAACCTCTGAAAACACAAGTCGCCTCAAAGGGAAAATAAAAATCTGACCTATTCATTAAGGGTGCATAAGAAGGACAAATGACCATCTGTGATGATCTGGGTTAGACAGCACTGTCACACCCTCTACTGTAGAAATTCTATAGAATAATCGAGCTTATTATTCTCCTCTCAGCTTTCCTTACTTTAGCATAGCTGGCGTCCAGGTCCAGGTCGTAGCGCGGCTGTACTTTGGGAGGGCTCGCTGCAGACACACAATTCATAAAAATATTACTACAGCGATTTTTATATATTAGGCTCAAGCACATTTACTTCCATTTACAGTGTCAGGAATAACGTAGGCTGTTTGTGCTCAAGATTAGGTGAGTAAATCTATCTAGATGGCGCTATCATGACTCAGCGCAGCCACTGAAGCGCTTAACGGCCAGAAAACGTCAATGGTTTAAGGTACACCTTATAGACAGAGACGTGCATCTAGCTTTTCAAAATGTTTTTAATAAATTAACATGTTTTAACACAGTCATGCATAAATCTTGTCTCTCCACTTGTCATTGTTTACTTGAATTTCAAAATTATAATACTTGAAAACTTCTAAAGTTAATCTTCACTCATCTTCACTCATTTTTGAATGAACAGACTACGAGAAATGGCCAATAATAAAAAATATTTTTACATTTACAACGTTTACTCCTGAAAACGTTTTGTAGAAAGGAGTTTTTGTTTTAGCAGCAACGCTGTAATAAGTCAATATTATTAATGATTAATAAATCAGGATTATTATGAGAAAAAAAACACAGATTAATGACAATAACTATAAAATAATCCTTTAGCAGCTAAAACCACAGCGCACTTCTTTCATGTGAACAGTCGGGACCAGCCGGAGAGATCCCGCCGTCTGTATAAAGAAGGCATGGACAGTTATGGATGCTATGGGGTTTGTTTTATGAACGTTCACTACTGTTCTAAAGTTTGGAATCTTTTCATAGTTACATATATATACATAAATCATTTTAGATGTCAGTTTCTATAAGTACACTGGCAACAACAAGAAGCTACAGCGATTTCTGTTAAGTTCAAGCCTCAAGATTATAATCGTCACAGTTGAAATAAATTAGGAATATTATTTTTGAGGCCCTGGAGGTCTTGTGTCCAGCAGTTTGGTGATTTTTCCTGCTCTTCACACACCAACTACACCTGCCACTTAACTGCTACGTTGATTCGAGCTCTTTTAAGCAGGAAGATCATCAATCTGTGCTGGCCCTCCTTGTTCTAGACAATGTGCTTGATAAGATGAGAGAGAAAAGGGTCTCACGGTCTTCAAAGATGAGGCCAACAGTGGCGACGAGTTCTCTGCTAATAAGCATGATGGGGTTGTCCCGGGTGGTTCGGGGGAATGATTGTGCCTGCCTGTTGGGTTCCAAGATTAGACGCCTGCCCTCATACAGCAGCTCCTGGCTGGGAGGACAGATGTTGGTTCGTCTGAAGAGCAACTCCTGAAAGAGTGTAGCTCTGGAAAGAGAGGGATCATGATCTGGGTCAAAATGTGAGGCATTCCTTAAACTCAGGTCCAACCTAACGTTGCCTCTGTCTAAAAAGCTTGGTTATAATTCTGTTACAGGTCATAAAAAATTAATAGCTAATTGATAAATAACTCTTGGTTCATTTCCTTTCCATCCCATAACAAGCATGTCATTATTCCTCAGCTCACGTTCCTCTAAACTGTGGTGCACTGCATTGCAGTGCATGAATCATGTCCAAAGGTACCAAGACAGCCCTTCTAATAAGTGATTTAAGCTCCTTCAAGGTGTACAACAAAGGTGCGCTCTGGAACAGAGGCTCATGAGTCATCCTGCCCAATGTGGAGCAGTGGAACTGCGTTCTCTGGAGTGAAGCTTGTCTTACAGAAATAATTATGACCAGTACCTGACCTGATTAATGCTTTCGTGACTGAATACAATCAAAACATAACAGCAAATATGCCAATATCCAGTGTAAAATGCTCTCAGAAGAGTACTGGCTGTAACTGCAACATAGAGGAGACAAACTCCCTAATATTACCCTTGATTTCAGAAGAAACATCTGAGCAGATGAGCAAGTGTCTACAGAGTTTTGCACACGTAGTGCACATAGGCGCTGTAGTCATTAGAGGAACAGTTTGGACACAATTCAAATGCACAGTTTTCTCCTTGAACTGTCATAAATCACATAAGCAGGTCTATTTGATGTTACTTGATAACACACAGCGCTAAAAATGTCCATTACTTGTTAGCTGAACTAAAAAAGCAAACTTTGGGCTCTGGCCAGAACACGCATTGGCTGTTTGGACTAAAGTCTGTGAAATGGTTCTTTTCAGCCGTGCACTCACGTGTTGTATGTGTGGATGTAGACATGGTGTAACGTGGCTTGCTGCAGACTGAAGACATACACCACGGTGCGGTGCAGAATGTCGCTGGTCTCAGCAAAGAACTGGTCGAAGCCCCAGCATTTCTCCTGGTCGGCCTCCAATATGTTTGCAAGCACAGGCGTTAGCAGACTCTGTAGGCCTCTGAAACAGTTCAAGAGTAAATACTGACTGGCATTTTCTCTGATCTAGAGCATCTTAGACTAACTGAACTGAACTTTGACTTCTTTCCTTGTTAACTGGCATTAAAAACAGTGAAATCAAGCCAAACTACAGGGAACAGACAGCGGGACAGCGCTCATACCTAGAGAGGCTGCAGGACACTGGCATCTCTGTGCACCACTCAATCTTGCCATTCTCAAACTTCTGGTGTCCTGAGATGGCCCCTGATGGCTTCTCTGTAATGATCTTATACCTGAGAGAAACCAAAATAAAAACTTTTTCGAGTGAAATCTGGAAAACTGGAATTTATTCTTCTATAGCTGCTCCCAAAGCAAAATGTCTTGCTCTAAAGTAGAGCGACTGAAATTTAATGGTGGTTATTTATGAAACTCTCTTTTAAAAACAAACTAAGATTTGCAAATTCTAAGCAAATGTCCTTCACCTCATCAGGGTGGCTCTTAAGAGCTCTTTACATAACTGAGGCACTCAAATCACATGCAGAGGCCTTACATGACTTCCTTGTTCCTGCGTGGTCCTTCAAAGGGTCTGAAGGGCAGACTGCCAGTGGCAGCATGGTAGAATGTGACGCCAATGCTCCAGAGGTCTACTGTAGCTCCGTACTTTTTCTGGTGGTCTTTCCTCAACACCGCACGCTCATACATGTCTGGGTGCTGTTACAAACAGATAATGGTCTTTCAACATAAATATAAATATTATAAGGAATAATGAATGAATGAAGAGTTTATCAGTGGCTCACTAGATACTTTGACAGACTTATGACACTAGTCAGTGGCTTATCTCATGGATCTTTCCTGTATTAAACTCTGTAATGGCAGTGACGTTTGGACAATTCAGTCCAACAATAATTTACCTACAGCTGCCAGAACTGCAGCATTACTGCAGAATCGCGTTTTATTCCATCATTCTGCCCCATCTTACCAAGTACTCCTCTGTCCCATATAGCGACACAAACTGTTCATCATCCTCCAACTCCCGCGCTGCCCCAAAATCTGTCAGCTTGTAGACCGAGCATCCATCTTCACCTATCACTCGCATGATGTTCCCTGGCTTAATGTCTCTATGCACTATTCCGTACTCCCGCAGGTGGTTCATCCCGGCCACTGTGAACAAGACAGCACTGAGATCAGAGGCAGAGGAACCATTTAAAGTGCTCACAGTCCCACGGTGTCAGAAAAAATGACTGTACAGGTACATTTTTGTTAATCAAGCTACAAAAAATGTGAAGGTACAACAGTGGTCTTCATGTAAAACTGCGTACCTGTGTTCCTCCCAGGAAATGATGAATAACAATCTGTTTTCTGGTGTATATTAATATTTAATATTCATTTTACGTGGCACTAATGGGGCTTTTTGTGTGTTTAAACTTATAAAACCTCAGAAAAACTAAATCGAGCATCATGATATTTTCCCATATCACTCAACCCCATCAGGAATTAGAAATTCAGCATTTTTCATTTTGGTTTGCAATTTTTTGTACCTGTGCCAGTGTTGTACACACCCTATCCAGCTGGCAAAGACAAAATACAAGTTCATCTAATAGTTCATCTAATAGTTCATCTAATACGGCTTACTGTGTTTTAGGCCTGTTAAATTCACAATAACACCAAAACAGTGACCGTTGCATTTATTAAATAAAAGTTTAACTGGAATGAAATAAGTTAGTCTAGTTCATCACCTTTTAATAATGTAATGAAGTAATCGGTCTTGAAGGTGAAGGGGGTTTTGTTCCTGTTCTGTGAACAATACAGTTTTTCATTTTTGTTCCCCTCTACTGTTCTGAATTCCTGTTTTACTGTATTTTCACTTAAAGGGCCCATATCATGGAAAACTGAATTTTTCTTACTATACCAAAAAAAAAAAAAAAAAAAAAAAGCTTGTACAGTCCATATTTGGAAACTAAAACCAAAATGACCTTTTTGTGATGTCACAAAAAAACAAAAAAAAAAAAATGTACTTACTGCAGTTTAGGCTCAGCCATGCTATTGAGAGCATTTCAGCCTAAACTACTTTTTAAATGAGGCCCAATATACAACAGCCAATCAGAATAGAGGTCATTTACATATGTCAGCTTGTCTAATTCTAAGGGATAAAGAGTCTAGACAATAGTCACGTAAAAGTGAATTAGGGAAAAAGAAAAGAAAATGTGAAAATAATGTGGGATAAGGACCCTTTAAATTCTCTGTAGACTAGACACAGAAACGTGCAGAGTCAGGGTGACAGTTACCAACATCCTGCAGGACAATGAGGAACTCATCTTCAGGCAGTCCGTAAGCGTTAGACGGCTCCTCCAGAACTGTGTAGAGACTGCCATACGGACAGTATTCCATAACCAGCACCTTGTGGCGTGAGTTTGACTGCCAGAGAGAACGACAAGACGTTAACATTTACTGTGTTTCTTCATGTGAGCAGGACCTACAGGCCTGTCCATTGTTTACTTGCTCTTCACAAACGATCATGTCAGATCATTTTTTAGATCTGGTCGTACTTCATATCATTCATACGTGAATATGGAAAACAGGTTCCACAATGGTGAACAATCTCTCGTACGGGAATCAGGAGTGCATCTGCTGCTGCTCACATAGCAGGCATTGCTTTCATAACAAATGTTCAAGGAAGCGACAGAGAGGCCTGTTAAGATCATGACTTGACGATTCTTTTGTTCATTTTTTGCTGCTTTTACAGTAGAAACCTAATCATGGTGCATTCACAGACTCCAGTGTGGAACGCTGTTACCTAAAACCTGGATAAAGGTATCGAGCAGCCAATCTGAAGCCTGCATTTCATCCATACCTTTGTCCATTTTTATAGATAAAGGCACTGCACGTCATACAGTGTCAGACACCACATGAGCAGCTCTAATTAAGATTACTTAAAGGTAAATTAGCCAATTTAGTCCTTTTATTACTACTAAAAATAACCTGGAAAACATGTAGAACACACAAAACAGAACATCAGCACAGACCCTACACTACATTACAGCAGCCTCATCTCCTTCCAGCTGGTTGTGCATAATAAATCAAACAGAGGTAAAGTAACGCTCTGGATGAATAGAGATTTATTTAATACTAAACAATTAGAAGAAGAAGAATTAGAATTTACAACCATTGGTCACTGTGGAATTAGACCTCTGCATTTAACCTGTCCGTGCAGTGAAACACCCACATACACACTAGTGAACACACACACACACACACTAGGGGGCAGTGAGCACACTCGCCCGGAGCGGTGGGCAGCCCAATCGACGGCGCCCAGGGAGCAGTTGGGGGTTAGGTGTCTTGCTCAAGGCACTTCAGTCACGGACTGTCGGTGCTGGGGATCGAACCGACGACCTTCCGGTCACAGGGCCAGTTCCCTGACCTCCAGTCCACGACCTCCCCCAACAACTGCATCAAACTCCCTTCCAGGTCATGAAAACTAACTAGAAAAGGTTAAAGTTGGACTCTTATGAAACTTTATATGCTGTAGAGACAATATTTGCCTGGCAGATGGGAAGAAAAGCAGGACAGCAAAGACGCTCAACTATCCTCAAGCAAATCAGTAAAAACAGCATATTGTAGTGGACGTCTTTAAACGCTACCGGTCGAGTATCTTTAACTCTGACATTCATCTTTAACAATTCAGTGTTCAGTGCAGGTAAATTTATACAAATTACGGCAGAGTTTGCACGATGCTAACCAGTGCTGTATATATCGTACCTCCATTTTTGTCATTTTTCAGTTTTTCACACAGTTTGAAAGAACCTGTTGTTCTTTACATAAATTTCATGATGAATGGACCAAAAGCAACGGCCCAAAATGACTTGGAAAAAATTCTGGTTCTACTGACTTTCATTAAAAGTAGAGTAGGTTTGTTCCTTCTCCTGTAAAGTCACCATTTTGGAGATACGAGGTTTTCTCCCGACAACAGCAATAAGCTTCAGTCACTTGTTAGCGTCATTAGCCTCGGTGCTCCAGCGCAAAACTAAACAAAGAAAACTTCCACCAAACACGTCTTGGCTGATCTCTGTGCTTGTGGTACAACTGTGTTATCTGTCCATTTGCTACTGCTTTAAAATGACTGACATTAGGGCCACAAAGGACCTGGTTTTCCTCCACTGAAGCAGCGAGTTTACTGGGACTGTGAACACGAACACGGCCAACTCCAATAACCCCATTCAAGCTGTAATACGTACTGTAATAATCCCAACAAGCCTGGTGACAAATGAACACCAAACAATGAAACATTTCTCTCTTGAGGGTCACTTGGCTGTTTGAGTCGCTCAGATACTTTACCTCCTCCTCCACAGCGAAGAGTTTGACAATGTTCTTGTGGTTGAGCTTCTTCAGCACCTCAAACTCTCTCATTTGCACGTCCAGAGGCCGCAGGAAGCTCAGGTTATTGAACACCTTGACTGCATAGAGGTCACCTGTTTTCTGTAGGCAGAGAGAGGGACAATCAGAGTTTAACAGAGAGGGAACGGTCATGCTGAGCCTGAGAACCTCGCTCTGATCTTGGGAAAATGAAGGGTAATGTTGAAAGACTGTAGCGTTTAATTCACTGATACAGTCGCACAGCCTTGCATAAAGTCTTGGCGATGCGTAAAATCAATGCACTCACATCTTTCCAAGAAATCACAAAGGATGAGCAGGAACTGTTTCAGCGGTCAGAACACAAGCGCAGCGTTCCAACACGAAGCTGCACTGTAACTTATTCCATTCCGAGTTAAAAATATTAACCACCAGGAAAACTAATTTACTGGAGTTAAATAAGGGAGGGGTGTCAGGAAAGGGTGGTCTCAGGGAAGGGTGGTCTCTGGGAAGGGTGGTCTCTGGGAAGGGTGGTCTCAGGGAAGGGTGGTCTCAGGGCCCTTTTGCACAGTTCTGTATGGACCTTGATTTTTTTTTTTTTTTTTTTTTTTTTTTTTTTTATGGAACAAAGGAGCACAAAGCATTCGACCACGTGGGTTACCCACTACTTCATACTCCAGCATCTTAGATCATCTGGCAGCTGACAAGGATCTTTCTACTTGCCCTCACTGTGACACAGATGTGCATCAAGAGGATGTGCAAAGCTGCCACACCACATCTTTGTGGAATCCCCCTTCAGTATATTTCACTGCTGTTGATATACGGGGCAAAGAGGGAATCACATGACCCTGCGGTAACCCACATGCAACTGTCTGTCAAACACCAGCCTGCTTATGAGGACAGATCAGCCTTCTGCAGACGCTGTTCACAAAGATCATTTCAGATTACAGCTCTCAGCAAGCTGGGTGCAGCTAGCAGTGCTGTGCATGTCGCACGCAGTTTAAAAACAAAAACCCTTTACTGCGAACTCATCCTGACCTACTTTACTCTTTACTTATTTTTAGAGATTTTTAGAGAGAGAATTATAAAAACTCAAAACGCTCCTTGCTGCATCTTTAACGAAAGACATTTAAAATGCCAGGGACTTCCCCAGTCCGAACCTTCAGCAATATAAACAAGCCAAAAGAAGAAGAGCGGGGGGCCTTAGGATGAGGTAGCGACTGTCTAGGATGAGTGAAGAAAGAACATGTTCACTGTCCGGTGTGTGAAAGTCATCTCCACACCATCACAGCACCGCCCGTTGGCCTCTTCAGCTTATTCGTATTTATGATCTCTTACCTAGATACACACGGAGACGGAGCTACAGAAAGCAGGCTTGTGGTTTCCTCATGTTTGTCAAGTTATATATACACACTGTACTCGGCCACAGGAACCACTGTGGGCTAGATGAGCACAAATCCTGTGTGTGTGTATGCAGGCATGTGATCCGCTGCCTACCTTATGCCTGCCGCGGTACACGTTGGCCGTGGCCCCTTGGCCCAGCAGGTCTGAGATCAGCCACAGGTAGTTAGCTGTGCTCTGCATGACGGCTTTGAAGGTCCTTGTGGAAGAATAACAAAGTAAAGCCAGACGTGGGCAGAGAAGCTTAAAATCATGTCACTGACATAAAGACTCAAAGCACACGTACCTACCGAAAGAACAACTTGATAAAAGTTGCAAAAAAGCTCCTCAAGCACCGAGTTCCCTACAGAACCGCAGTGGAACGTCTCAGCACATCCAACATCTGTCAGCAGAGAAAGGAGGTGGTGCTAAAGGAAGCGCTGCTCGTCTCTTACTGTGCTGGTTTTTCTCTTCAACCTGTGTGTTTTTAGGGTGCAGAAGTAAAAGTTAGTATCATTTAAAAAGCACGACTCTATAAAGCTGTACTGAAGTAACTGGACGTATGGAATAAATGTAAATAGCTGTAATAAACACACAGCTCCTCTTTCCTCCCTCACCTTCCTATCTGGACATTAATGCTTTATAACGTGAGGTTCTGATGTCAGCGCCACCCACTGACCGTAACTAGACCGCGAGAAGCCGCAGCGCTCAAGCCTCGTCTGCGCAGCCAGGAGCTTCAGTTCTGAAAGCAAAGCCAGATTAACGCGCCTGACGGCCGAGCGGCGGCGGCGGCCCAGCCGCGCTGACACGGCCAGAGACAGCAAACCGGCCCGTGCGCAGAAACGAACGGGTCTCTAGCGGAGCGGTAATGGTCTCTAGTGGAGCGGTAATGGTCTCTAGCGGAGCGGTAATGGTCTCTAGCGGAGCGGTAATGGTCTCTAGTGGAGTGCGGATATTGCTGCTGCGCCGCATTTAAGCGTCAAATCATTACAACCAACTCCAAGCGGGGAACTGTTTCGATGTGACGTCACGGGTGTGGGAAATTCCCACCCTAACCAACATAATCCGACTAAAAACCTCTGAGGTATCGCGATACCAGCGCGGCCTCGCTCTGACACGGTTAATCAAAAACAACACGGACGAATTACGACGTCGCGGCGCGGAGCGGCAGTTTTCGTTTAACTCCCCGTAAAACCGAAAACGAAACGAAACCGCGCTTCGCCGCCAGCGAGACGCTCGGTCCGAACTGCAGACGCGCCCGCGTTTCCGAGAAACGACGCCGTTTTATAATAAACAGCGGCATAAAGACGCGCGAGCCGCCGTCCGGGTTTCTCCTATTTACGTCGGCGGCTCCGTTTTTTCGCTGTTTCGTCACGTCGTTTCTTCGGAAAGTGTTTATTTAGGTCGCCTCAGCGCTTCATCGGGAAACACCGTGAGGACTTGTTGGTCGCGCGTGTAGCCGCGGACGCTAAAGCGCAGCGTCGGGGCGAAAACGGCGTTATTTTGTTTATTTCCTCACCCGAGAGCACGAACTCCTCTTCCGCGCTCCGCCGTGACGCCGCCGAGTCACGTGTGAGGAGCGCTTTAATGGGACCTTCGCCTCTGAGCGCCGCGGTTACCGCACTGTCTGGATTACAGGAGCACGACTGAATGCCAACCAGGCTGAAGCTGCGCGCTCCCCATCCCAACCCACCCGGCGCGCGTTCCCCGGACAAACCGGTGTAACTATGAAGAGGAGAGGCGGGTGGCGGTGGTGGCGGTGTTTAAAAGGCTCGAGTGGTCGGAAATCGCCAGGCGAAGCCCACGGCGGCTTGTGTGGTGCTCACTTACACGTGTTACTACGGCCGTACGCGTTGTACTGAAACATGTTGTTCTCTTTACGGCTGCCACCGTGTGGTTAAAGGGCCCATACCCTACATTTTATTGTATTTTCTCCGTGTGACGTTGTGCGTTTTTTGTATTATTTATTTTTACGTGATCACTTCCAACCTATTTTTATAAATGAGAAAATATACTTAAATTTAAACTTAACCTCCAGCCCACAAAGTTAAAGTTTAGGGAACTGGCCCTGTCGCCGGTTCGATCCCCAGAGCCGACAGTACAGGACTACTGAGGTGTCCTTGAGCAGGACACCTAACCCCCATAGGGCTGCCCACCGCTCCGGGCAAGTGTGCTCACTGCCCCCTAGTGTGTGTGTGTTCACTAGAGTGTATGTGGTGTTTGCACGGATGGGTTAAATGCGGAGGGGAAATTTCCCTGTTTGTGGGATTTAAAAACTTTAATAGACTGTTTGCCTTTAAGAGTGTTATGTAAATAACCGCTGTTCTGACTGACCCCTCTGTGTTGGCAGGCGTTGTTAAAAAACGCTCGTCACAGCTTCGTGTGAATGGACCGTGTCAAACTGCTGTGGACGGATAAAGCGGATATATGTAAATACTTTGGACTTTGTCACATTACGAAGCCAGTGAGTTATATCAGGTGGATTTTGCAGCTCAGTTTCCATCTATCTAAGCAACATGATTGGTGGCTTATACCACACAAATGTATGAATGTAAGATCACATTTTTAAAATTATCTTTTTATCATTAAATCTTTAAATCATTTTATCTGGGTATAGCTGTCTTTATGAAGAGGTGTGATTTGTCTTCACAGCAGGGGGTCCTCAGCCCTCCCGTTTCATCCCCAATTGTTCAGTGACAGTCTGTGGGTCAAACAGGTCACTGTGTATATGTAGGTACTCATTAAGCCTTTTCTGAGAATAGTTCATCACATCTCCAGCTTTCATTTCTCACTTATCTAGCACCGCCTCATTTATGAGGGTCAATAACTTTCTCTAGATTGTCTCTAGACTCTCCGGCTTTCCTCATATTATAGATAAGTAAAGGCCTTTGGCGCATTGCCTAATACTGTGTAAGATGCCTAAGGAGGTCCTGCAGCATCAGGAACTGTGTGCAGTGCCATGAAATACATTTGCCTCCTCCTGATTTCTTCTATTTTTGCATGTTTGTTACACTTAAAGCCACACTATGTAAGTTTTAGGGGTTTAGAGACCTCTCTGGTGGACATGTGGAATTGCATGCAATGCACAGAAGAATGGTGGTAACAGTGGTTGTGCTTTGGAAGCTTTCTCTAAACAAATGAACCTGATGATTATCAGTGCATTGACAGAGTATTCAAAGATAACTTAGTCAAAGCATGAAGGACGTGTAATCATGTCGTAAACAGTATACTGATGATTACCTTGTACAGAAAGTTTTTATACCCTTATATATTTTCTATTCTTCTGTGTTTAATAGATGTCAAATATGTTTCCTACTGTATTGTGTTGTTGCTGCTGGATGCCTAAATTTCCTTCGGGATCAATAAAGTATCTATCTGTCTATCTGTCTATCTGTCTATCTATCTGTCTGTCTGTCTGTCTGTCTATCTATCTATCTATCTATCTATCTATCTATCTATCTATCTATCTATTTTGTGTGCGAGACCTAAACATTGAGTCTGAATGTGACATTAATACCCTAAGCTGTACGAGGTGGTCAGAAAAAATTCCACAAAATCTGATCCGACACCTCAGACTTTTAAATGATCTTTTCAGGCTTTACAGGTTTACAGGATCTTGTAACAAAAAACTTATAGCGCAGCTTTAAGTGTTTATGATCTTTTTCCAGACCTTCCAAACCTTAATTTCAGCATTTAAAATAAGAGAGCCTGAGCAAGCAAAGGATAGATGTTAAATGATTATTTCATTTGTTGCGTAGCAATGTGTGAAAATAATTGTAATCCATTAACTTAAATAACTAGTCTATATTACTGCCAGCCCTGTTGAAACTTAACAGTACTTAAAAAAACTTTCCATCAATGTGAAGTAAACTGAAAGATCCCAGTAAGCACCAAACTATCCTGTGATCAAAAGAAAATCTGGCAGAGATCTAGAAGAAATAAAGTTATTGAAATATATCAGTTTGAAAACAAAGCCGAACAGTTGACTTTTCCCAGAAGTCAGAATCAGAAGAAGTTTTATTGCCATTGTCAATGAACAGGATTCACAGACTAGGAATTTACTTCGGCATGAAGGTGCAACATAAAAACAAGTAGTAATAGGCAAAGCAACATTAAGTCCACATAAATAAATACTCTATGCAAATATATAGATAGAATGAATAAAAATAAAAATACAAAAGGCCAATCTACCAAAATCCCCCCAACAACACAGCAACAACTCATCTAGGAAGCCCACAAAAACATCTAAGGAACCTCAGTCACCACAGATAGGGTCAGCATATGTGATGCTACCATGAGATAGAGGCAAAAATTGTATCCATGAGAAAGTTGCAGGGTTGCTAACCAGAAAGAGCACAAAGGCTTGTCTCACATTTGTCAAAAACACTTTGAACAACACCTAAAAAACACCTTATCAAACATGGTGGTGTTAGAGTCATAGTGTGGGCATGCTTTGTTATTTCAGGATCTGTGTGACTTGGTCATAACTGACAGAACGAAAATTCTGCTGTGGAACAGAAAATTCTGCTAAGGTGAAGAGAACCAAAACTAAAAGTTAAAACAGTTTCTAACCATTTGATCAAGAGCATCCTTTAACTTTGAAAAGTAGAAGGATGTATTTCAATTAAACAGCAAAGAAAACCTACCTATATAGCTCCTACAAGAAACAGGTGTTGGGTCTCTGGTTTACATCACTGATATTGAGCGCTGACTGGTTTACATTAATCAAATCAAATCAAATTTATTTGTAGCGCGTTTTAAAAAGGATGTTGTCACAAATCAGCTTCACAGAATTCCAGAAAAGACAGAGTTTTAACATGAATGTAAAACCCCCAGGTGAGCAAGCCAGGGGGCAACAGTGGCAAGGAGAACCTCCCTCAGAGCTGAGGAAGAAACCTTGGGAGGAACCAGGCTCACAAGGGGGGACCCGTCCTCCTCTGGTCAGACTACCTACAGAGTTATTATACTACTAATATTAATAGCAGTAGTATTAGTAGTAGGAATAGCTGGGAGTCCATGAGAACATCAGTGTAGGGTGGGCAGCTAGTCCAAGGTAGGTGGCGGTAGCTGGGGCGTGGGCAGCTGGTCTGAAGTGGGCAGCAGAAGGGCTCGACAGTCAGTCGTCCTTCAGTGTCCGGCCAGACATGTGGGTGGTCACTTACTCGGAAAAAAGGCAGGGAGAGGGAATTAGTTTTATTCTGTCTGTTTGCACGTAAAACAGGGAATGTGGACATTTCCAGAGTGTGGCTAACGACTCCGGCAGATCTGACTATGACAGCTTAACTAACAGGAGAGAACCAGAAGGACACACAGACACGGCAGCACTCTGAGACAGTCTGGCGTCCCTCCGCTCCACCGTCCACAGACCTGAGTGACCGCGTGCGAGCAGCAGGACGACGGCACCAGCGTCTCGGTTCACTATAATTCCCTGTGTCCATGGACCCCTGGATCTGCTGCCTTTATCTAGGGGGAACATTAGCTACCAAAAGCTAAACTGAACAAGTGAGTTTTCAGCCTAGTCTTAAAGATTGAGACTGTGTCTGAGTCCCCAACAGTTTCTGGAAGATCATTCCAGAGTTTGGGGGCTTTATAAGAAAAAGCTCTTCCCCCAGCTGCAGCCTTAGGAATTCTGGGGACTATTAATAAGCCAGCGCTCTGGGATCTGAGTGGTCGTGATGGCTCATAATGGGAAATAAGGTCTTGCAGGTACTCAGGAGCGAGACCATGTAGGGTTTTATACGTCAATAAAAGGATTTTATAATCAATACGGAATTTAATAGGTAGCCAATGAAGTGATGATAGCGCTGGACTGATATGATCAGATGTTCTAGTTTTAGTGAGGACCCTGGCTGCGGCGTTTTGGACTAGTTGGAGTTTGTTTAAATTCCTGCTCGTGCATCCTGACAGTAGCGCGTTACAGTAGTCTAGCCTGGAAGTAATAAAGGCGTGTACTAGTGTTTCTGCATCACGCAGGGACAGGGCATTTCTGATCTTGGCGATGTTGTGAAGATGTAGAAAAGCTGTCCTAGTGATGCCGCCTGTGTGTTGATTGAATGATAAATCTGAATCTATTATAACGCCGAGATTTTTAGCTGCTGATCCAGGTGTGGCTGGAAAGTCGGCGAGATTTAAGATTAAATCTGGTGATTTACTTCTTGCTAATTTTGGACCCAGAAGGAGAACCTCTGTTTTGTTACTGTTTAATAGGAGGAAGTTGCGTGACATCCAGCCTTTCACGTCTTTTACACAGTCCTCCATTTTCTTTAACCTGTATTGGTCATCAGGTTTGGCTGATCTGTACAGTTGAGTATCGTCTGCATAACAATGAAAGTTTACGCCATGGTTACTTATAACTGTGCCTAACGGTAACATGTATAGTGTAAATAATAAAGGTCCTAATATAAAGCCCTGCGGAACTCCATATCTCACTTTTGAATAAGTGGAAGATAAATTGTTTACCCTAACGAACTGATAACGTTCTGATAGGTAAGATCTGAACCATGATAGGGCCGTCCCTGTGACTCCAACCATGTTTTCTAACCTTTCTAGGAGAATATTGTGGTCTATTGTATCAAAAGCCGCGCTGAGGTCAAGTAGCACTAAGAGAGATATGTAGCCTTGATCAGAGGCAAGAAGAAGATCATTAGTTATCTTATCTAGAGCGTCTCAGTGCTGTGGTGTGGCCTGAATCCAGATTGAAATTTTTCATATATATGGTTCTTGTGTAGATATGAACTAAGTTGTTGGGCCACAGCTTTTTCTAAGATCTTAGATATAAACGGTAAGTTAGAAACAGGCCTGTAATTAGACAAAACGGCAACATCAAGATTTGGTTTCTTGATCAGAGGTTTGATAACTGCTAGTGTAAGAGCTTTGGGTACATGGCCCAGACTAAGGGAGGAGTTTACTATAGTTAAAAGAGGGTTTATAATAACTGGCAGTACTTCTTTGAGTAATTTTGAAGGAATTGCATCGAGTGTGCAGGTTGTGTAATTTGCAGAGGAGATAATCTTCTCTAGCTCTAACAGTGGGAGTGGGTAAAAAGTTTCCAGGCTCTTTTATACAGCGGTGTTTTGTTCTATATCAGACAATCAGATGACAGCCAAATTGGATTAAATTACTGATACTGAGCTCTGACTGGTTTACATTACTGATACTGAGCTCTGACTGGTTTACATTACTAATACTGAGCTCTGACTGGTTTACATTACTGATACTGAGCCTGACTGGTTTACATTACTGATACTGAGCTCTGACTGGTTTACATTACTGATACTGAGCTCTGACTGGTTTACATTACTGATACTGAGCGCTGACTGGTTTACATTACTGATACTGAGCTCTGACTGGTTTACATTACTGATACTGAGCCTGACTGGTTTACATTACTGATACTGAGCGCTGACTGGTTTACATTACTGATACTGAGCCTGACTGGTTTACATTACTGATACTGAGCGCTGACTGGTTTACATTACTGATACTGAGCGCTGACTGGTTTACATTACTGATACTGAGCCTGACTGGTTTACATTACTGATACTGAGCCTGACTGGTTTACATTACTGATACTGAGCTCTGACTGGTTTACATTACTGATACTGAGCTCTGACTGGTTTACATTACTGATACTGAGCGCTGACTGGTTTACATTACTGATACTGAGCTCTGACTGGTTTACATTACTGATACTGAGCCTGACTGGTTTACATTACTGATACTGAGCTCTGACTGGTTTACATTACTGATACTGAGCCTGACTGGTTTACATTACTGATACTGAGCGCTGACTGGTTTACATTACTGATACTGAGCCTGACTGGTTTACATTACTGATACTGAGCGCTGACTGGTTTACATTACTAATACTGAGCTCTGACTGGTTTACATTACTGATACTGAGCTCTGACTGGTTTACATTACTGGTACTGAGCTCTGATTGGTTTACATTACTGATACTGAGCTCTGACTGGTTTACATTACTGTTACTGAGAGCTGATTGGTTAACATTTCTGCTACTGAGAGCTGATTGGTTAGCATTTCTGCTACTGATAGCTGATTGGTTAGCGTTACTGCTACTGAGAGCTGATTCGTTAGCATTTCTGCTACTGATAGCTGATTGGTTAGCACTTCTGCTACTGAGAGCTGATTGGTTAGCATTTCTGCTACTGATAGCTGATTGGTTAGCATTTCTGCTACTGAGAGCTGATTGGTTAGCATTTCTGCTACTTAGAGTTGATTGGTTAGCATTTCTGCTACTGATAGCTGATTGGTTAGCAATTCTGCTACTGAGAGCTGATTGGTTAGCATTTCTGCTACTTAGAGCTGATTGGTTAGCATTTCTGCTACTGAGAGCTGATTGGTTAGCATTTCTGCTACTTAGAGCTGATTGGTTAGCATTTCTGCTACTGAGAGCTGATTGGTTAGCAATTCTGCTACTGAGAGCTGATTGGTTAGCATTTCTGCTACTTAGAGCTGATTGGTTAGCATTTCTGCTACTGAGAGCTGATTGGTTAGCATTTCTGCTACTTAGAGCTGATTGGTTAGCATTTCTGCTACTTAGAGCTGATTAATTAGCATTTCTGCTACTGAGAGCTGATTGGTTAGCATTTCTGGAACTGAAAGCTGATTGGTTAGCATTTCTGTTACTGAGAGCTGATTGGTTAGCATTTCTGCTACATGAGGTGATTGGTTAACATTTCTGCTACTGAGTGCTGATTGGTTAGCACTTCTGCTACTGATAGCTGATTGGTTAGCGTTACTGTTACTGAGAGTTGATTGGTTAGCATTTCTGCTACTGATAGCTGATTGGTTAGCGTTACTGCTACTGAGAGCTGATTCGTTAGCATTTCTGCTACTTAGAGTTGATTGGTTAGCATTTCTGCTACTGAGAGCTGATTGGTTAGCATTTCTGCTACTTAGAGCTGATTAATTAGCATTTCTGCTACTGAGAGCTGATTGGTTAGCATTTCTGGAACTGAAAGCTGATTGGTTAGCATTTCTGTTACTGAGAGCTGATTGGTTAGCATTTCTGCTACATAAGGTGATTGGTTAACATTTCTGCTACTGAGTGCTGATTGGTTAGCACTTCTGCTACTGATAGCTGATTGGTTAGCGTTACTGTTACTGAGAGCTGATTGGTTAGCATTTCTGCTACTTACAGTTGATTGGTTAGCATTTCTGCTAATGAGAGCTGATTGGTTAGCATTTCTGCTACTTAGAGCTGATTGGTTAGCATTTCTGCTACTGATAGCTGATTGGTTAACATTTCTGGAACTGAGAGCTGATTGGTTAGCATTTCTGTTACTGAGAGCTGATTGGTTAGCATTTCTGCTACTTAGAGTTGATTGGTTAGCACTTCTGCTACTGAGAGCTGATTGGTTAGCATTTCTGCTACTGAGAGCTGATTGGTTAGCACTTCTGCTACTTAGAGTTGATTGGTTAGCATTTCTGCTACTGAGAGCTGATTGGTTAGCATTTCTGCTACTTAGAGCTGATTGGTTAGCATTTCTGCTACTTAGAGCTGATTGGTTAGCATTTCTAGTACTTAGAGCTGATTAATTAGCATTTCTGCTACTGAGAGCTGATTGGTTAGCATTTCTGGAACTGAAAGCTGATTGGTTAGCATTTCTGTTACTGAGAGCTGATTGGTTAGCATTTCTGCTACATAAGGTGATTGGTTAACATTTCTGCTACTGAGTGCTGATTGGTTAGCACTTCTGCTACTGATAGCTGATTGGTTAGCGTTACTGTTACTGAGAGCTGATTGGTTAGCATTTCTGCTACTTACAGTTGATTGGTTAGCATTTCTGCTACTGAGAGCTGATTGGTTAGCATTTCTGCTACTTAGAGCTGATTGGTTAGCATTTCTGCTACTGATAGCTGATTGGTTAACATTTCTGGAACTGAGAGCTGATTGGTTAGCATTTCTGTTACTGAGAGCTGATTGGTTAGCATTTCTGCTACTTAGAGTTGATTGGTTAGCACTTCTGCTACTGAGAGCTGATTGGTTAGCATTTCTGCTACTTGGAGTTGATTGGTTAGCACTTCTGCTACTGAGTCCTGATTGGTTAACATTTCTGCTACTGAGAGCTGATTGGTTAGCATTTCTGCTACTGAGAGCTGATTGGTTAGCATTTCTGCTACATGAGGTGATTGGTTAACATTTCTGCTACTGAGTGCTGACTGGTTAGCACTTCTGCTACTGATAGCTGATTGGTTAGCGTTACTGTTACTGAGAGTTGATTGGTTAGCATTTCTGCTACTGATAGCTGATTGGTTAGCGTTACTGCTACTGAGAGCTGATTCGTTAGCATTTCTGCTACTGATAGCTGATTGGTTAGCACTTCTGCTACTGAGAGCTGATTGGTTAGCATTTCTGCTACTGATAGCTGATTGGTTAGCATTTCTGCTACTGAGAGCTGATTGGTTAGCATTTCTGCTACTTAGAGTTGATTGGTTAGCATTTCTGCTACTGAGAGCTGATTGGTTAGCATTTCTGCTACTTACAGTTGATTGGTTAGCACTTCTGCTACTGAGTGCTGATTGGTTAACATTTCTGCTACTGAGAGCTGATTGGTTAGCACTTCTGCTACTTAGAGCTGATTGGTTAGCATTTTTGCTACTTAGAGCTGATTAATTAGCATTTCTGCTACTGAGAGCTGATTGGTTAGCATTTCTGGAACTGAAAGCTGATTGGTTAGCATTTCTGTTACTGAGAGCTGATTGGTTAGCATTTCTGCTACATAAGGTGATTGGTTAACATTTCTGCTACTGAGTGCTGATTGGTTAGCACTTCTGCTACTGATAGCTGATTGGTTAGCGTTACTGTTACTGAGAGCAGATTGGTTAGCATTTCTGCTACTGACAGTTGATTGGTTAGCATTTCTGCTACTGAGAGCTGATTGGTTAGCATTTCTGCTACTTAGAGCTGATTGGTTAGCATTTCTGTTACTGAGAGCTGATTGGTTAGCATTTCTGCTACTTAGAGTTGATTGGTTAGCACTTCTGCTACTGAGAGCTGATTGGTTAGCATTTCTGCTACTTGGAGTTGATTGGTTAGCACTTCTGCTACTGAGTCCTGATTAGTTAACATTTCTGCTACTGAGAGCTGATTGGTTAGCATTTCTGCTACTGAGAGCTGATTGGTTAGCACTTCTGCTACTTAGAGTTGATTGGTTAGCATTTCTGCTACTGAGAGCTGATTGGTTAGCATTTCTGCTACTTAGAGCTGATTGGTTAGCATTTCTGCTACTTAGAGCTGATTGGTTAACATTTCTGGAACTGAAAGCTGATTGGTAAGCATTTCTGTTACTGAGAGCTGATTGGTTAGCACTGCTGCTACTGAGAGCTGATTGGTTAACATTTCTGCTACTGAGAGCTGATTGGTTAGCATTTCTGCTAATGAGAGCTGATTGGTTAACATTTCTGCTACTGAGAGCTGATTGGTTAGCACTTCTGCTACTGATACCTGTTTGGTTAGCGTTACTGCTACTGAGAGCTGATTCGTTAGCATTTCTTCTACTGATAGCTGATTGGTTAGTGTTACTGCTATTGAGAGCTGATTGGTTAGCACTTCTGCTACTGAGAGCTGATTGGTTAGCACTTCTGCTACTGAGAGCTGATTGGTTAGCATTTCTGCTACTGAGAGCTGATTGGTTAGCGTTACTGCTACTTAGAGTTGATTGGTTAACATTTCTGCTACTGAGAGCTGATTGGTTAGCATTTCTGCTACTGAGAGGTGATTGGTTAGCGTTACTGTTACTGAGAGTTGATTGGTTAGCATTTCTGCTACTGATAGCTGATTGGTTAGCGTTACTGCTACTGAGAGCTGATTCGTTAGCATTTCTGCTACTTAGAGTTGATTGGTTAGCATTTCTGCTACTGAGAGCTGATTGGTTAGCATTTCTGCTACTTAGAGCTGATTAATTAGCATTTCTGCTACTGAGAGCTGATTGGTTAGCATTTCTGGAACTGAAAGCTGATTGGTTAGCATTTCTGTTACTGAGAGCTGATTGGTTAGCATTTCTGCTACATAAGGTGATTGGTTAACATTTCTGCTACTGAGTGCTGATTGGTTAGCACTTCTGCTACTGATAGCTGATTGGTTAGCGTTACTGTTACTGAGAGCTGATTGGTTAGCATTTCTGCTACTTACAGTTGATTGGTTAGCATTTCTGCTAATGAGAGCTGATTGGTTAGCATTTCTGCTACTTAGAGCTGATTGGTTAGCATTTCTGCTACTGATAGCTGATTGGTTAACATTTCTGGAACTGAGAGCTGATTGGTTAGCATTTCTGTTACTGAGAGCTGATTGGTTAGCATTTCTGCTACTTAGAGTTGATTGGTTAGCACTTCTGCTACTGAGAGCTGATTGGTTAGCATTTCTGCTACTGAGAGCTGATTGGTTAGCACTTCTGCTACTTAGAGTTGATTGGTTAGCATTTCTGCTACTGAGAGCTGATTGGTTAGCATTTCTGCTACTTAGAGCTGATTGGTTAGCATTTCTGCTACTTAGAGCTGATTGGTTAGCATTTCTAGTACTTAGAGCTGATTAATTAGCATTTCTGCTACTGAGAGCTGATTGGTTAGCATTTCTGGAACTGAAAGCTGATTGGTTAGCATTTCTGTTACTGAGAGCTGATTGGTTAGCATTTCTGCTACATAAGGTGATTGGTTAACATTTCTGCTACTGAGTGCTGATTGGTTAGCACTTCTGCTACTGATAGCTGATTGGTTAGCGTTACTGTTACTGAGAGCTGATTGGTTAGCATTTCTGCTACTTACAGTTGATTGGTTAGCATTTCTGCTACTGAGAGCTGATTGGTTAGCATTTCTGCTACTTAGAGCTGATTGGTTAGCATTTCTGCTACTGATAGCTGATTGGTTAACATTTCTGGAACTGAGAGCTGATTGGTTAGCATTTCTGTTACTGAGAGCTGATTGGTTAGCATTTCTGCTACTTAGAGTTGATTGGTTAGCACTTCTGCTACTGAGAGCTGATTGGTTAGCATTTCTGCTACTTGGAGTTGATTGGTTAGCACTTCTGCTACTGAGTCCTGATTGGTTAACATTTCTGCTACTGAGAGCTGATTGGTTAGCATTTCTGCTACTGAGAGCTGATTGGTTAGCATTTCTGCTACATGAGGTGATTGGTTAACATTTCTGCTACTGAGTGCTGACTGGTTAGCACTTCTGCTACTGATAGCTGATTGGTTAGCGTTACTGTTACTGAGAGTTGATTGGTTAGCATTTCTGCTACTGATAGCTGATTGGTTAGCGTTACTGCTACTGAGAGCTGATTCGTTAGCATTTCTGCTACTGATAGCTGATTGGTTAGCACTTCTGCTACTGAGAGCTGATTGGTTAGCATTTCTGCTACTGATAGCTGATTGGTTAGCATTTCTGCTACTGAGAGCTGATTGGTTAGCATTTCTGCTACATAAGGTGATTGGTTAACATTTCTGCTACTGAGTGCTGATTGGTTAGCATTTCTGCTACTTAGAGTTGATTGGTTAGCACTTCTGCTACTGAGAGCTGATTGGTTAGCATTTCTGCTACTGAGAGCTGATTGGTTAGCACTTCTGCTACTTAGAGTTGATTGGTTAGCATTTCTGCTACTTAGAGCTGATTGGTTAGCATTTCTGCTACTGATAGCTGATTGGTTAACATTTCTGGAACTGAGAGCTGATTGGTTAGCATTTCTGTTACTGAGAGCTGATTGGTTAGCATTTCTGCTACTTAGAGTTGATTGGTTAGCACTTCTGCTACTGAGAGCTGATTGGTTAGCATTTCTGCTACTGAGAGCTGATTGGTTAGCACTTCTGCTACTTAGAGTTGATTGGTTAGCATTTCTGCTACTGAGAGCTGATTGGTTAGCATTTCTGCTACTTAGAGCTGATTGGTTAGCATTTCTGCTACTTAGAGCTGATTGGTTAGCATTTCTAGTACTTAGAGCTGATTAATTAGCATTTCTGCTACTGAGAGCTGATTGGTTAGCATTTCTGGAACTGAAAGCTGATTGGTTAGCATTTCTGTTACTGAGAGCTGATTGGTTAGCATTTCTGCTACATAAGGTGATTGGTTAACATTTCTGCTACTGAGTGCTGATTGGTTAGCACTTCTGCTACTGATAGCTGATTGGTTAGCGTTACTGTTACTGAGAGCTGATTGGTTAGCATTTCTGCTACTTACAGTTGATTGGTTAGCATTTCTGCTACTGAGAGCTGATTGGTTAGCATTTCTGCTACTTAGAGCTGATTGGTTAGCATTTCTGCTACTGATAGCTGATTGGTTAACATTTCTGGAACTGAGAGCTGATTGGTTAGCATTTCTGTTACTGAGAGCTGATTGGTTAGCATTTCTGCTACTTAGAGTTGATTGGTTAGCACTTCTGCTACTGAGAGCTGATTGGTTAGCATTTCTGCTACTTGGAGTTGATTGGTTAGCACTTCTGCTACTGAGTCCTGATTGGTTAACATTTCTGCTACTGAGAGCTGATTGGTTAGCATTTCTGCTACTGAGAGCTGATTGGTTAGCATTTCTGCTACATGAGGTGATTGGTTAACATTTCTGCTACTGAGTGCTGACTGGTTAGCACTTCTGCTACTGATAGCTGATTGGTTAGCGTTACTGTTACTGAGAGTTGATTGGTTAGCATTTCTGCTACTGATAGCTGATTGGTTAGCGTTACTGCTACTGAGAGCTGATTCGTTAGCATTTCTGCTACTGATAGCTGATTGGTTAGCACTTCTGCTACTGAGAGCTGATTGGTTAGCATTTCTGCTACTGATAGCTGATTGGTTAGCATTTCTGCTACTGAGAGCTGATTGGTTAGCATTTCTGCTACTTAGAGTTGATTGGTTAGCACTTCTGCTACTGAGTGCTGATTGGTTAACATTTCTGCTACTGAGAGCTGATTGGTTAGCACTTCTGCTACTTAGAGCTGATTGGTTAGCATTTTTGCTACTTAGAGCTGATTAATTAGCATTTCTGCTACTGAGAGCTGATTGGTTAGCATTTCTGGAACTGAAAGCTGATTGGTTAGCATTTCTGTTACTGAGAGCTGATTGGTTAGCATTTCTGCTACATAAGGTGATTGGTTAACATTTCTGCTACTGAGTGCTGATTGGTTAGCACTTCTGCTACTGATAGCTGATTGGTTAGCGTTACTGTTACTGAGAGCAGATTGGTTAGCATTTCTGCTACTGACAGTTGATTGGTTAGCATTTCTGCTACTGAGAGCTGATTGGTTAGCATTTCTGCTACTTAGAGCTGATTGGTTAGCATTTCTGTTACTGAGAGCTGATTGGTTAGCATTTCTGCTACTTAGAGTTGATTGGTTAGCACTTCTGCTACTGAGAGCTGATTGGTTAGCATTTCTGCTACTTGGAGTTGATTGGTTAGCACTTCTGCTACTGAGTCCTGATTAGTTAACATTTCTGCTACTGAGAGCTGATTGGTTAGCATTTCTGCTACTGAGAGCTGATTGGTTAGCACTTCTGCTACTTAGAGTTGATTGGTTAGCATTTCTGCTACTGAGAGCTGATTGGTTAGCATTTCTGCTACTTAGAGCTGATTGGTTAGCATTTCTGCTACTTAGAGCTGATTGGTTAACATTTCTGGAACTGAAAGCTGATTGGTTAGCATTTCTGTTACTGAGAGCTGATTGGTTAGCACTTCTGCTACTGAGAGCTGATTGGTTAACATTTCTGCTACTGAGAGCTGATTGGTTAGCATTTCTGCTAATGAGAGCTGATTGGTTAACATTTCTGCTACTGAGAGCTGATTGGTTAGCACTTCTGCTACTGATACCTGTTTGGTTAGCGTTACTGCTACTGAGAGCTGATTCGTTAGCATTTCTTCTACTGATAGCTGATTGGTTAGTGTTACTGCTATTGAGAGCTGATTGGTTAGCACTTCTGCTACTGAGAGCTGATTGGTTAGCACTTCTGCTACTGAGAGCTGATTGGTTAGCATTTCTGCTACTGAGAGCTGATTGGTTAGCGTTACTGCTACTTAGAGTTGATTGGTTAACATTTCTGCTACTGAGAGCTGATTGGTTAGCATTTCTGCTACTGAGAGGTGATTGGTTAGCGTTACTGTTACTGAGAGTTGATTGGTTAGCATTTCTGCTACTGATAGCTGATTGGTTAGCGTTACTGCTAATGAGAGCTGATTCGTTAGCACTTCAGCTACTGAGAGCTGATTGGTTAGCATTTCTGCTACTGATAGCTGATTGGTTAGCATTTCTGCTACTGAGAGCTGATTGGTTAGCATTTCTGCTACTTAGAGTTGATTGGTTAGCATTTCTGCTACTGAGAGCTGATTGGTTAGCACTTCTGCTACTTAGAGTTGATTGGTTAGCATTTCTGCTACTGAGAGCTGATTGGTTAGCATTTCTGCTACTTAGAGCTGATTGGTTAGCATTTCTGCTACTTAGAGCTGATTGGTTAGCATTTCTGGAACTGAAAGCTGATTGGTTAGCATTTCTGTTACTGAGAGCTGATTGGTTAGCACTTCTGCTACTGAGAGCTGATTGGTTAACATTTCTGCTACTGAGAGCTGATTGGTTAGCATTTCTGCTAATGAGAGCTGATTGGTTAGCATTTCTGCTACTGAGAGCTGATTGGTTAGCACTTCTGCTACTGATACCTGTTTGGTTAGCGTTACTGCTACTGAGAGCTGATTCGTTAGCATTTCTTCTACTGATAGCTGATTGGTTAGTGTTACTGCTATTGAGAGCTGATTGGTTAGCACTTCTGCTACTGAGAGCTGAATGGTTAGCACTTCTGCTACTGAGAGCTGACTGGTTAGCATTTCTGCTACTTAGAGTTGATTGGTTAGCATTTCTGCTACTTAGAGTTGATTGGTTAGCATTTCTGCTACTGAGAGCTGATTGGTTAGCATTTCTGCTACTAAGAGCTGATTGTTTAGCATTTCTGCTACTTAGAGTTGATTGGTTAGCATTTCTGTTACTGAGAGCTGAGTGGTTAGCATTTCTGTGACTGAGAGCTGATTGGTTAGCATTTCTGCTACTGAGAGCTGATTGGTTAGCATTTCTGCTACTTAGAGTTGATTGGTTAGCATTTCTGCTACTGAGAGTTGATTGGTTAGCACTTCTGCTACTGAGAGCTGATTGGTTAACATTTCTGCTACTGAAAGCTGACTGGTTAGCACTTCTGCTACTGAGAGCTGATTGGTTAGCATTTCTGCTACTGATAGCTGATTGGTTAGCATTTCTGCTACTGAGAGCTGATTGGTTAGCATTTCTGCTACTGAGAGCTGATTGGTTAGCACTTCTGCTACTTAGAGTTGATTGGTTAGCATTTCTGCTACTGAGAGCTGATTGGTTAGCATTTCTGCTACTTAGAGTTGATTGGTTAGCACTTCTGCTACTGAAAGCTGATTGGTTAGCATTTCTGCTACTTAGAGCTGATTGGTTAGCATTTCTGCTACTGATAGCTGATTGGTTAACATTTCTGGAACTGAAAGCTGATTGGTTAGCATTTCTGTTACTGAGAGCTGATTGGTTAGCATTTCTGCTACTGATAGCTGATTGGTTAACATTTCTGGAACTGAAAGCTGATTGGTTAACATTTCTGCTACTGAGAGCTGATTGGTTAGCATTTCTGCTAATGAGAGCTGATTGGTTAGCATTTCTGCTACTGAGAGCTGATTGGTTAGCACTTCTGCTACTGAGAGCTGATTGGTTAGCATTGCTGCTACTTAGAGCTGATTGGTTAGCATTTCTGCTACTGATAGCTGATTGGTTAGTGTTACTGCTACTGAGAGCTGATTGGTTAGCACTTCTGCTACTGAGAGCTGATTGGTTAGCACTTCTGCTACTGAGAGCTGACTGGTTAGCATTTCTGCTACTGAGAGCTGATTGGTTAGCATTTCTGCTACTGAGAGCTGATTGGTTAGCATTTCTGCTACTTAGAGTTGATTGGTTAGCATTTCTGTTACTGAGAGCTGAGTGGTTAGCATTTCTGTGACTGAGAGCTGATTGGTTAGCATTTCTGCTACTGAGAGCTGATTGGTTAGCATTTCTGCTACTTAGAGTTGATTGGTTAGCATTTCTGCTACTGAGAGTTAATTGGTTAGCACTTCTGCTACTGAGAGCTGATTGGTTAGCACTTCTGCTACTGAGAGCTGATTGGTTAACATTTCTGCTACTGAGCGCTGACTGGTTAGCACTTCTGCTACTGAGAGCTGATTGGTTAGCGCTTCTGCTACTGAGAGCTGATTGGTTAGCGTTACTGTTACTGAGAGCTGATTTGTTAGCATTTCTGCTACTGATAGCTGATTGGTTAGTGTTACTGCTACTGAGATCTGATTGGTTAGCACTTCTGCTACTTAGAGTTGATTGGTTAGCATTTCTGCTACTGAGAGCTGATTGGTTAGCATTTCTGCTACTTAGAGTTGATTGGTTAGCACTTCTGCTACTGAAAGCTGATTGGTTAGCATTTCTGCTACTTAGAGCTGATTGGTTAGCATTTCTGCTACTGATAGCTGATTGGTTAACATTTCTGGAACTGAAAGCTGATTGGTTAGCATTTCTGTTACTGAGAGCTGATTGGTTAGCATTTCTGCTACTTAGAGTTGATTAGTTAGCACTTCTCCTACTGAGAGCTGATTGGTTAACATTTCTGCTACTGAGAGCTGATTGGTTAGCATTTCTGCTAATGAGAGCTGATTGGTTAGCATTTCTGCTACTGAGAGCTGATTGGTTAGCACTTCTGCTACTGAGAGCTGATTGGTTAGCATTTCTGCTACTTAGAGCTGATTGGTTAGCATTTCTGCTACTGATAGCTGATTGGTTAGTGTTACTGCTACTGAGAGCTGATTGGTTAGCACTTCTGCTACTGAGAGCTGATTGGTTAGCACTTGTGCTACTGAGAGCTGACTGGTTAGCATTTCTGCTACTGAGAGCTGATTGGTTAGCATTTCTGCTACTGAGAGCTGATTGGTTAGCATTTCTGCTACTTAGAGTTGATTGGTTAGCATTTCTTTTACTGAGAGCTGAGTGGTTAGCATTTCTGTGACTGAGAGCTGATTGGTTAGCATTTCTGCTACTGAGAGCTGATTGGTTAGCATTTCTGCTACTTAGAGTTGATTGGTTAGCATTTCTGCTACTGAGAGTTGATTGGTTAGCACTTCTGCTACTGAGAGCTGATTGGTTAGCATTTCTGCTACTGAGAGCTGATTGGTTAACATTTCTGCTACTGAGCGCTGACTGGTTAGCACTTCTGCTACTGAGAGCTGATTGGTTAGCGCTTCTGCTACTGAGAGCTGATTGGTTAGCGTTACTGTTACTGAGAGCTGATTTGTTAGCATTTCTGCTACTGATAGCTGATTGGTTAGTGTTACTGCTACTGAGATCTGATTGGTTAGCACTTCTGCTACTGAGAGCTGATTGGTTACCATTTCTGGAACTGAAAGCTAATTGGTTAGCATTTCTGCTACTGAGAGCGGATTCGTTAACATTTCTTCCACTGAGAGCTGATTGGTTAGTATTTCTGCTACTGAGAGCTGATTGGTTAGCATTTCTGCTACTGATAGCTGATTGGTTAGCGTTACTGCTACTGAGAGCTGATTCGTTAGCATTTCTGCTACTGATAGCTGATTGGTTAGTGTTACTGCTACTGAGAGCTGATTCGTTAGCATTTCTGCTACTGATAGCTGATTGGTTAGCACTTCTGCTACTGAGAGCTGATTGGTTAGCATTTCTGCTACTGATAGCTGATTGGTTAGCATTTCTGCTACTGAGAGCTGATTGGTTAGCATTTCTGCTACTGATAGCTGATTGGTTAGCATTTCTGCTACTGAGAGCTGATTGGTTAGTATTTCTGCTACTGATAGCTGATTGGTTAGCATTTCTGCTACTGAGAGCTGATTGGTTAGCATTTCTGCTACTTAGAGTTGATTGGTTAGCATTTCTGCTACTGAGAGCTGATTTGTTAACATTTCTGCCACTTAGAGCTGATTGGTTAGTATTTCTGCTACTGAGAGCTGATTGGTTAGCATTTCTGCTATTGATAGCTGATTGGTTAGCGTCACTGCTACTGATAGCTGATTGGTTAGCACTTCTGTTACTGAGAGCTGATTGGTTAGCGTTACTGCTACTGACAGCTGATTGCTTAGCACTTCTGCTACTGATAGCTGATTGGTTTGCGTCACTGCTACTGATAGCTGATTGGTTAGTGTTACTGCTACTGAGAGCTGATTGGTTAGCACTTCTGCTACTGAGAGCTGATTGGTTAGCACTTCTGCTACTGAGAGCTGACTGGTTAGCATTTCTGCTACTGAGAGCTGATTGGTTAGCATTTCTGCTACTGAGAGCTGATTGGTTAGCATTTCTGTTACTGAGAGCTGAGTGGTTAGCATTTCTGTGACTGAGAGCTGATTGGTTAGCATTTCTGCTACTGAGAGCTGATTGGTTAGCATTTCTGCTACTTAGAGTTGATTGGTTAGCATTTCTGCTACTGAGAGTTAATTGGTTAGCACTTCTGCTACTGAGAGCTGATTGGTTAGCACTTCTGCTACTGAGAGCTGATTGGTTAACATTTCTGCTACTGAGCGCTGACTGGTTAGCACTTCTGCTACTGAGAGCTGATTGGTTAGCGCTTCTGCTACTGAGAGCTGATTGGTTAGCGTTACTGTTACTGAGAGCTGATTTGTTAGCATTTCTGCTACTGATAGCTGATTGGTTAGTGTTACTGCTACTGAGATCTGATTGGTTAGCACTTCTGCTACTTAGAGTTGATTGGTTAGCATTTCTGCTACTGAGAGCTGATTGGTTAGCATTTCTGCTACTTAGAGTTGATTGGTTAGCACTTCTGCTACTGAAAGCTGATTGGTTAGCATTTCTGCTACTTAGAGCTGATTGGTTAGCATTTCTGCTACTGATAGCTGATTGGTTAACATTTCTGGAACTGAAAGTTGATTGGTTAGCATTTCTGTTACTGAGAGCTGATTGGTTAGCATTTCTGCTACTTAGAGTTGATTAGTTAGCACTTCTCCTACTGAGAGCTGATTGGTTAACATTTCTGCTACTGAGAGCTGATTGGTTAGCATTTCTGCTAATGAGAGCTGATTGGTTAGCATTTCTGCTACTGAGAGCTGATTGGTTAGCACTTCTGCTACTGAGAGCTGATTGGTTAGCATTGCTGCTACTTAGAGCTGATTGGTTAGCATTTCTGCTACTGATAGCTGATTGGTTAGTGTTACTGCTACTGAGAGCTGATTGGTTAGCACTTCTGCTACTGAGAGCTGATTGTTTAGCACTTGTGCTACTGAGAGCTGACTGGTTAGCATTTCTGCTACTGAGAGCTGATTGGTTAGCATTTCTGCTACTGAGAGCTGATTGGTTAGCATTTCTGCTACTTAGAGTTGATTGGTTAGCATTTCTTTTACTGAGAGCTGAGTGGTTAGCATTTCTGTGACTGAGAGCTGATTGGTTAGCATTTCTGCTACTGAGAGCTGATTGGTTAGCATTTCTGCTACTTAGAGTTGATTGGTTAGCATTTCTGCTACTGAGAGTTGATTGGTTAGCACTTCTGCTACTGAGAGCTGATTGGTTAGCATTTCTGCTACTGAGAGCTGATTGGTTAACATTTCTGCTACTGAGCGCTGACTGGTTAGCACTTCTGCTACTGAGAGCTGATTGGTTAGCGCTTCTGCTACTGAGAGCTGATTGGTTAGCGTTACTGTTACTGAGAGCTGATTTGTTAGCATTTCTGCTACTGATAGCTGATTGGTTAGTGTTACTGCTACTGAGATCTGATTGGTTAGCACTTCTGCTACTGAGAGCTGATTGGTTACCATTTCTGGAACTGAAAGCTAATTGGTTAGCATTTCTGCTACTGAGAGCGGATTCGTTAACATTTCTTCCACTGAGAGCTGATTGGTTAGTATTTCTGCTACTGAGAGCTGATTGGTTAGCATTTCTGCTACTGATAGCTGATTGGTTAGCGTTACTGCTACTGAGAGCTGATTCGTTAGCATTTCTGCTACTGATAGCTGATTGGTTAGTGTTACTGCTACTGAGAGCTGATTCGTTAGCATTTCTGCTACTGATAGCTGATTGGTTAGCACTTCTGCTACTGAGAGCTGATTGGTTAGCATTTCTGCTACTGATAGCTGATTGGTTAGCATTTCTGCTACTGAGAGCTGATTGGTTAGCATTTCTGCTACTGATAGCTGATTGGTTAGCATTTCTGCTACTGAGAGCTGATTGGTTAGTATTTCTGCTACTGATAGCTGATTGGTTAGCATTTCTGCTACTGAGAGCTGATTGGTTAGCATTTCTGCTACTTAGAGTTGATTGGTTAGCATTTCTGCTACTGAGAGCTGATTTGTTAACATTTCTGCCACTTAGAGCTGATTGGTTAGTATTTCTGCTACTGAGAGCTGATTGGTTAGCATTTCTGCTATTGATAGCTGATTGGTTAGCGTCACTGCTACTGATAGCTGATTGGTTAGCACTTCTGTTACTGAGAGCTGATTGGTTAGCGTTACTGCTACTGACAGCTGATTGCTTAGCACTTCTGCTACTGATAGCTGATTGGTTTGCGTCACTGCTACTGAGAGCTGATTGGTTAGCCTTACTGCTACTGATAGCTGATTGGTTAGCGTTACTGCTACTGAGAGCTGATTGGTTAGCACTTCTGCTACTGATAGCTGATTGGTTTGCGTCACTGCTACTGAGAGCTGATTGGTTTGCGTTACTGCTACTGAGAGCTGATTGGTTAGCACTTCTGCTACTGAGAGCTGATTGGTTAGCGTTACTGCTACTGAGAGCTGATTCGTTAGCACTTCTGCTACTGAGAGCTGATTGGTTAGCGTTATTGCTACTGAGAGCTGATTGGTTAGCATTTCTGCTACTGATAGCTGATTGGTTAGCGTTACTGCTGCTGAGAGGTGATTGGTTAGCATTTCTGCTACTGATAGCTGATTGGTTAGCGTCACTGCTACTGATAGCTTATTAGTTAGCACTTCTGTTACTGAGAGCTGATTGGTTAGCATTTCTGCTACTGATAGCTGATTGGTTAGCGTTACTGCTACTGAGAGCTGATTGGTTAGCACTTCTGCTACTGATAGCTGATTGGTTTGCGTCACTGCTACTGAGAGCTGATTGGTTAGCACTTCTGCTACTGATAGCTGATTGGTTTGCGTCACTGCTACTGAGAGCTGATTGGTTTGCGTTACTGCTACTGAGAGCTGATTGGTTAGCACTTCTGCTACTGAGAGCTGATTGGTTAGCGTTACTGCTACTGAGAGCTGATTCGTTAGCACTTCTGCTACTGAGAGCTGATTGGTTAGCGTTATTGCTACTGAGAGCTAATTGGTTAGCATTTCTGCTACTGATAGCTGATTGGTTAGCGTTACTGCTGCTGAGAGGTGATTGGTTAGCATTTCTGCTACTGATAGCTGATTGGTTAGCGTCACTGCTACTGATAGCTTATTAGTTAGCACTTCTGTTACTGAGAGCTGATTGGTTAGCATTTCTGCTACTGATAGCTGATTGGTTAGCGTTACTGCTACTGAGAGCTGATTGGTTAGCACTTCTGCTACTGATAGCTGATTGGTTAGCATTGCTGCTACTTAGAGCTGATTGGTTAGCATTTCTGCTACTGATAGCTGATTGGTTAATACTTCTGTTACTGAGAGATGATTGGTTAGCATTGCTGCTACTGAGAGCTGATTGGTTAGCACTTCTGTTACTGAGAGCTGATTGGTTAGCATTTCGGCTACTGATAGCTGATTGGTTAGCATTTCTGTTACTGAGAGCTGAGTGGTTAGCATTTCTGTGACTGAGAGCTGATTGGTTAGCATTTCTGCTACTGAGAGCTGATTGGTTAGCATTTCTGCTACTTAGAGTTGATTGGTTAGCATTTCTGCTACTTAGAGCTGATTGGTTAGCATTTCTGCTACTTAGAGTTGATTGGTTAGCATTTCTGCTACTGAGAGCTGATTGGTTAGCATTTCTGCTACTTAGAGCTGATTGGTTAGCATGTCTGCTACTGATAGCTGATTGGTTAATACTTCTGTTACTGAGAGATGATTGGTTAGCATTGCTGCTACTGAGAGTTGATTGTTTAGCACTTCTGTTACTGAGAGATGATTGGTTAGCATTTCTGCTACTGATAGTTGATTGGTTAGCATTTCTGTTACTTAGAGCTGATTGGTTAGCATTTCTGCTATTGATAGCTGATTGGTTAGCGTCACTGCTACTGATAGCTGATTGGTTAGCACTTCTGTTACTGAGAGCTGATTGGTTAGCGTTACTGCTACTGACAGCTGATTGCTTAGCACTTCTGCTACTGATAGCTGATTGGTTTGCGTCACTGCTACTGAGAGCTGATTGGTTAGCCTTACTGCTACTGATAGCTGATTGGTTAGCGTTACTGCTACTGAGAGCTGATTGGTTAGCACTTCTGCTACTGATAGCTGATTGGTTTGCGTCACTGCTACTGAGAGCTGATTGGTTTGCGTTACTGCTACTGAGAGCTGATTGGTTAGCACTTCTGCTACTGAGAGCTGATTGTTTAGCGTTACTGCTACTGAGAGCTGATTCGTTAGCACTTCTGCTACTGAGAGCTGATTGGTTAGCGTTATTGCTACTGAGAGCTGATTGGTTAGCATTTCTGCTACTGATAGCTGATTGGTTAGCGTTACTGCTGCTGAGAGGTGATTGGTTAGCATTTCTGCTACTGATAGCTGATTGGTTAGCGTCACTGCTACTGATAGCTTATTAGTTAGCACTTCTGTTACTGAGAGCTGATTGGTTAGCATTTCTGCTACTGATAGCTGATTGGTTAGCGTTACTGCTACTGAGAGCTGATTGGTTAGCACTTCTGCTACTGATAGCTGATTGGTTTGCGTCACTGCTACTGAGAGCTGATTGGTTAGCACTTCTGCTACTGATAGCTGATTGGTTTGCGTCACTGCTACTGAGAGCTGATTGGTTTGCGTTACTGCTACTGAGAGCTGATTGGTTAGCACTTCTGCTACTGAGAGCTGATTGGTTAGCGTTACTGCTACTGAGAGCTGATTCGTTAGCACTTCTGCTACTGAGAGCTGATTGGTTAGCGTTATTGCTACTGAGAGCTAATTGGTTAGCATTTCTGCTACTGATAGCTGATTGGTTAGCGTTACTGCTGCTGAGAGGTGATTGGTTAGCATTTCTGCTACTGATAGCTGATTGGTTAGCGTCACTGCTACTGATAGCTTATTAGTTAGCACTTCTGTTACTGAGAGCTGATTGGTTAGCATTTCTGCTACTGATAGCTGATTGGTTAGCGTTACTGCTACTGAGAGCTGATTGGTTAGCACTTCTGCTACTGATAGCTGATTGGTTTGCGTCACTGCTACTGAGAGCTGATTGGTTAGCATTTCTGCTACTGAGAGCTGATTGGTTAGCACTTCTGCTACTGAGAGCTGATTGGTTAGCATTGCTGCTACTTAGAGCTGATTGGTTAGCATTTCTGCTACTGATAGCTGATTGGTTAATACTTCTGTTACTGAGAGATGATTGGTTAGCATTGCTGCTACTGAGAGCTGATTGGTTAGCACTTCTGTTACTGAGAGCTGATTGCTTAGCATTTCGGCTACTGATAGCTGATTGGTTAGCATTTCTGTTACTGAGAGCTGAGTGGTTAGCATTTCTGTGACTGAGAGCTGATTGGTTAGCATTTCTGCTACTGAGAGCTGATTGGTTAGCATTTCTGCTACTTAGAGTTGATTGGTTAGCATTTCTGCTACTTAGAGCTGATTGGTTAGCATGTCTGCTACTGATAGCTGATTGGTTAATACTTCTGTTACTGAGAGATGATTGGTTAGCATTGCTGCTACTGAGAGTTGATTGTTTAGCACTTCTGTTACTGAGAGATGATTGGTTAGCATTTCTGCTACTGATAGTTGATTGGTTAGCATTTCTGTTACTTAGAGCTGATTGGTTAGCATTTCTGCTACTTACAGTTGATTGGTTAGCATTTCTGCTACTTAGAGCTGATTGGTTAGCATTTCTGCTACTTAGAGTTGATTGGTTAGCACTTCTGCTACTGAGAGCTGATTGGTTAGCATTTCTGCTACTTGGAGTTGATTGGTTAGCACTTCTGCTACTGAGAGCTGATTGGTTAGCATTTCTGCTACTTGGAGTTGATTGGTTAGCACTTCTGCTACTGAGAGCTGATTGGTTAGCATTTCTGCTACTGAGAACTGATTGGTTAGCATTTCTGCTAGTGAGATCTGATTGGTTGGTGAGTGGAGCAGTTCAGCTCACTGACGTCATGTTCATGTCTTTCTGTTATCTAGAACTGGAGTTCAGCCGTGCTCAGAAATGTAAGAGCGGTGTTAAAGTGTTTTGCGCTGTTGTTTGTTTGTGAACTAAATGTTTTGTTCTGTATAAAAAAGTTTCAGCGTTTACAAACTACAAATTTGCTCAAATGCGGATCCCATTGATTCTGGACTGTCTCGGGCGCGCCCTCTAGTGTCTGGCAGCTCTGAAGACAGTGTGTTCTGCGGCTCAGTCTCGTAAAGCGAGTTTGTTTTGCGTGTTTTTCTGTCTTCGAGTGATGGAGTAAAATGTTTACTGTGTAGATTCTCACGATCTGATACCAGGACGACCCCGGCCCCAACACGCGAAACTGACGCCTAATGAATGTTTACCGTTTCGTCACTGCGCACACGCGTCATCGTTATGTTTGAATTATTGGTCCAGTTATTGATCGGTGGCCGTTTGTGCGGCATCTGCTTCATAGCGCAGTGTAGTTTTCGTATCTGCCTTGAGTTTCAGTCTCACTGAACAGGCTTGGTGATCAGAGTTTCTTGGCTTTGATTAATTAGAAGACATGAAAAGGACAAATAGTCCAGAAATAACGGGAAGGTCATCAGTAACCTGTGACGGAACGCAGCCTCCCAACCCCGCCGATGACGATGGTCATCAACAATATATTTATTCATGATAATTCTGGTGCGTAATGTTCTTGAGCACCGCTGGAGGGCGTTGGCGACGCGCTGTGTGGCCAGGTGAGGCAGCGTGCTCTGCTCCGCCTCGAGCCCAATCAGAGCGCAGCTCATTCGCTCTTCGTCCTGCGCGGTCACCGCCGCGTCCGGGCGGTCAGACCGACTTTTCCCAGCGCGACGTCGCAGCAGACCGTTTGATTTGAACTATATAAAGATTATTATTGGCTGCAACGTTCGGCGAAGCCTCGGCCTCTGCAGAGGACGCGGAGACGCGGACAGCGACGCTCGTGTTAACGATGAATTAGTCGCGGTTCGAGTAAAGAAGCAGCAGCTGCGGCAAGTTGGGAAGCACGCCCGTGACGTAAGATTTTCCTAAAGACTTTTACTTTGTGACGCACTGCTTGTTGATCGCACCTCGTGTTTGCCGACCTCGGTGTAGCTCGCATCTCCCCCGAAATGTTTCAGAGCTACCTTAATGTGCGCACGATTTCCCCACGTTAGTTCGAATTAACTACCAGAACACGCCCATATGTCAGTATGAAGCGGTGGAGGGAGGTTCTGGCTGGTTTACGGTGAGAAGTCCGTCGTCTGTGTGAACGCTGGCTAACAGCTGACCGGGAGAACGGCTCTCGCACCTGCCCGGCGGTAACTCGCGCTCCGGTTGCCATAGCAGAAGGAGACTCGGGGACCAAGGAGAGCTTTTCGTTTCGCACCCGTGTTCCGACATGTCCCGCCTTCTTTCCGTTCTGATTGGCTAGCGGTGTCGCGACCTGTGCGCTGTCATTGGGTAGTAGGCCGTTCTCCCCAGTGCTCCGCCAATCAGTGGCCAGTTCCAGCGCAGTAGGCGGGACGTTTCGGAAAACGGGTGTTAAACAAAACCGTAACCGGCGTATTCGTTCGCCATTGTGTAGCGCAGAGCGTTTCGGGGACGTCGTTACGCCTGTTCGCGTTTGTTCTGTCTGTCTTTGTTTCGTGTTATTTGGGCGTTTCTTTGTCAGCGATTGTGTTTTGCTGAGTCCACCAGCGGCGCTGACTAGAAGTCCCGGAGAGGGTGGTGATGACCCCCGCCGGACCCTCAGCAGTTTGGGTTCTCCAGCTTTGCCAGTGCGTTTGGAAATGATTTCTCTCTCAGCCTTTTGTCCTTCACCGTTTTTCCCTCTTCTTCAGACTTCAGACGAAGCTCCTGCCGCTCAGAAGGCTAATTAATGGACTAATTAATAACCCTTACTAATTAATCTCCCCCGCCTTAGAAGCCAAAGTCCATGGGTTGCCGTGTTAAGTCTGGGTGCTGTTAGCAGCAACATTGTTACGGTGGATATTATATTATTAATATTTCCACCTCTGTGTTTAGAGGTCTTAATGTCCAGCATTATTGTAGTGTGGCCGCTGCTAAGGGGTTAATATTTCCAGTAAGTCCTCGGACCCGTTAGATGGCGTCTCCTCTGTTCTCTCAGTAATTGCTGTCGTGCAGGTTGGGTCCCAGTGGAAGGAGGTTAAATATGGAGCCAGGCTACACGACGTGTGCGTTTCCATCGCAGCCACTGATCTGCAGCGTGACCTCCTCCTCACTAGTAAAGCGTACCTGTTCCAGAGAGCATGGAGGTTTCAGTCCCGTTCCACAGGGATACGACTTTAGAAATGAGGGTCTCCTGAGCTTTTTATTAACCTCTGAACGCAAATGAGCCCAAAATCTTACAGGCTCTTCTTCTAGTGGACACGGGCCTGTCGTATATTACTCCTCAGCTTAAAGCTCACTAGTAAAGGTGACTTCACTCTGTTTGGGTGCTTACTTGCTGATGTACCCCAGTATATGGGGGGAAAACCTTGGGGATCTGGAGAGAACATGTCCTGCTTTTTCTTTGCTGTGGCGAAAAGCCCCCAGATCTAATAAAGTGCATTTAGATTCGTCAGAAAGGTTAAAGGTGGTGTTTTGTCTCACGCCTGGTTGTAAAGACGACTGGTAGCTGTTTGAGTGCAGTTTACAGGCAGGAAAAAGGGCCTTTCCCGGTTTCTGACCAGCTCCCAGCTGACGACAGGTGCAGCTCAAATTCAAAGTACGTTTTTATTTATGTGGATTTATCTCAGCTATGAGTGGCCAGTATGGCTACTTTTTGAGTTGCAAACTTTTTGAGTTTTAGGCTGTAGAAAGTAAAACCTCATGGCGATGAGAAACCTGATTTTAGCAGCAGGAGAAGTGGACGGCCAGGGCAGCGAATCTAAAGCCATGAGAGCACAGCTGTGTTTTAGCGCGTCCCGTCAGGGAGTGTGGTTTCCATGTGAAATCTTTGCCTGGCTACGGTCCCGGAATTCTGGAGGAGTATTTTTGGTCGTTCCCAGCCTTATTGTGGCTGTTGTTGACCAACAAGAGCGCTTGAGACAACGTGTCCCTTCTGCTATAGATCTGCTGGATGCAGCAGGAGGTTGAGCTGCGTTGAAGCTCCAGAGTCTGTCTGGACGGCCTCATTTCATGAACTGCGTTAGGCACCTTTTCCATCAGTGCGTGCGGTCAGAACTGTCAGAGGCGCTCTCTCCTGATGGAGCCAGGCGGTGCGGCGAGTTTGTTTGTTTATTTTGGTCGTCATTTCCTCCTTTTTTGAGACACTTTCCTCAAACCCGGGGCCTTTTTGCCCTCGGTGTGTAGAGGTGCACGTTGCCGCTTACTGTACTGAAGGAGCGATTGTTCATAGCCTTTGCTGCTAATGCTGGACTGAGGAATGGAGGTGCAGGAGTGTGAAGGAATGAACTGCTAGATGAAGTAAGAATCTGCTCGGGTTTAAACTGAGAGGCTGATGACTTACTTCCTACTTACTTTTCTCCATAGTGAAATGTTTACGATGTAACGATTGTACGATTCTGAGTGGTTTGACACGGCAAGATCCTCTAGAATAGCTTGAGTCAGAATGGTTCACAGTGAGGGTGACGGGAAGCAGACACCCAAAGAGGTCAGTGCCTCTGAGAGCTCCCTTCCAGAAAGAGATTAGGTGGAATTGTTACAGATGCACTGCTGTTTAGTTTTACAGTAGTTTTGAGATAAACTCAGTGTGTTTTTTAGAGGCTGTATGTTGTGGGGAAGTACATGGAGTACACTGGAAGGCAGAATAGTTCCTTTTTAACCAGTTTTACCATCATCAACATATAAAAACTCAAAGGTTCACTGGTCATTTTTGTTTTGTTTGTGTTGTAGACATTGTGAGCCGTGGATCCTGTCACCACCACTGTAAAGAAAGCAGAGTCTGTAAGTTTTGATCACATTTCTCATCTTAACTGTACAGAATCTTTGTTGGCAGATGGCTAACTGACTAAGGTATCCCAGTAGACTGAGCCGGTATTCGTATTTGGTTAGATCTGCCTTAAGCGGTATTAAACCCAGGTTTAAACCCAGGCTGAATCTCAAAGTCCCTTTCTCCAGTTTGTGGGTTGTGAAATTTTGGCTTCTACGCTCAGATAGTTTACTATATATCCACTACAGAAAATCCTCAAACTCAGTCGGTCACTGCCAAAATATTTCTTTATGGCAGTTGTTGGTGGTGTTTTAATGGTAAGAGACATGAGAAGGGAAGAAAAGCTGCTTTAGACACTTCACAAGCTGCAGTGATGCATGTCAGTCCGAGGCTCATGTAGTCATTCTAACTGATTGGTAATGACCTTAATACTTGAAGAGCACAGTATCCTCTATCCTCACGTAGTTCATGGTCCAGTGTGAAACTACAGCTGACTTGGATATGACCTGTTGTTTCTGGGGTTAAAGGATGTTTTGTTCTTTTTTTCTTTTTCTTTTTTGGTTAAGGAGCAATTAATAGTTGGTACACGGGGGCTCTGGGTTCAGTTCCCTGAGGGGCTGAGAACTGAGGGTATTAGCTGGGGAGTAGCAGCCCTAATCTGCAGTTTACTCAGGGAGCAGATGGTGTCAGGGAGAGAGTTCTGCTTGTGGCTCGAAACAAACATGCAGACGAGTGCCTGGAAGTCTGCTGAGAATTATGTAACGCTATCAGCTGAGAAACTCGGGGCTTCTTGAACTGTTATTACTTGAAGACGTGAAGTCTACACGGGTTATTTAGCATCAGTATTTTTTTAAAAATATTTTTCAGGTGTGGAGTTTCAGATGATTTCTGATGTTTTTAGCAGAGTGTGATTGAAAGCCTCTTGCAAAGAAAGTGGAATTTATGTGGGGCAATATACAATCCAGCTCTAAAATGATGACTAATGGGAAAAAAGGATAATCTGTTTGTAAACACTAGATGGTGTGTGTGTGTGTGTGTGTGTGTGGGTGTGTATAACATGTACAGTTTTCCTGCTTAAAGGGGCATTCTAGCCTAAAAGAAGCGTTTAATATGCTTCATCATTTTGTTTTAATACTCTGTAGTGCATCCTTTCATCCCTCAGCATCATAAGTTTGACATAGTTCACACTTTTGTGACCTTTTTTCTCAAAAGTTTCTCTAGTTTTCGACTTAAATCCTCCTGTCTGCGCTGTTGTGGCACCTCTGTAGAAGGTAAGTAGACATGTTTACAACAGATGCAGCAATGGTTAAACATTTTGATTTGGGCTGAATTGCTCCTTTAATATCCTCATGGTAACTAATGCAGTGCCAACGAACAAACAAAACAAACAAACCGCGAATAATTCCCTTCTTTCTTACACCGGCGCGTGTTCTTCCAGATCTTAAGCTTGTGACATGTCGAGCGCTAGACACCACACTCCACTGCTGTGATGGGGAGGCTGTGATGATATAATATCTGCTTTATTCTTCAGTGTTTCTGTAAGCGAAGAGAATCCCTCAGGAACTTTTTGTGATATGGCAAGTCAGGTCAGCAGGTTTTAAGGGGGATCACTGGTCTGTGTAGGCCAGTCTTCACTTTGTCTTTAGTCTTGAGGTATTTAAAGCTTTCTTGTGAGCACAAAATATAACTATTTTGAAAACTAAAGTAATACCGGAATATTTCATTGCAAAACAGTGAAAATGAAGCGGAATAATATGTTAATAAACTCACGCATTTCTTTCCTAAACTAGGCCTGTGGTTCTTAGTTTCACGTTTCACCCAAGCTTGTTGCTTCTTGTTCGCCAGATTGTTTGAATTTTAGGTTCCACCTTAAATGCAGCAGTACAGGCTGTATAACCTGCTGAATGCAGCTGCGTTATCGTTTAATTTGGAACGGGACATTTAAATCAGCAAATTAACTCTATCGACATTCTCAAATCACTTTTCTTGTATGTTCAGTACGAACACTCTTGCCTCCAGTCGTCAGGTGCTGGGAAATATTATGGTTGTTCACACTTCAGTACCAGCTGGTCTGCAGTTTGTTGTACCCACAAACTTTGAGAACGTTGAGACCAAGTCAGCTCCATTTGGGTGGTATGGGAGTAAACAGAAACACTCTGCTTGTCCATATTAGGCAAAGACTGGCCGTTTATGTCCACTGCCTCTAAAACAAAGTGAGGTAACTGGGAGTCTGCGGTGTGTTCACTTTGGTTTGAAATGTGATGGAAACGTCCCTGACTCAGCTGTTCAGTCAAACAGGCCTTATTTATAGCACGCCAGTATGGTGGTTATGACAAAACTCAAACTTGTGGAGGAATTTTAGCCGCCGCTGGGCTTACTTGGTAAAGTTTGTACTGCTGTGTTTCAGCTGTTCTATGGCAGGTGTCGTTTTGCTGCCATCTTCGTGGATGCCAGTGAGATTCCGCTCGGTTTAAACAGCAACAGTGACTTGGTTTGGCTGCAGCCCCTGTAGAGAAAAGGTCTGGTCAGATGTGGTTCCATTCAGGGGGGTTTCCTCTGTTCTTATCTCCAGTGTCATATAATGTCCTTTATTGTTTTCTATTCATAGCACCGCTGGCCTCTCTGTAGGTAACGGCGAGAGAGCACAGTCCTTTCTTCCTGTTGGGTTTGTGCCAGAATTAAAATGTCAACAAGGCCCCACTGATACAGCCGAGAGAAAGATCCAGCAAGAAGATACGTTCTGATTTGGGTTTCTCTCACATCATTTAGATTTAGGAGGTGCTGTTTTCGTGTGGAGAGAACCGATGCTTTACACGTTATTGCTGCACAGGAAGATTTCACTGGACTCTGGCCGTCCAGGAGTTGGTCACCTCTGGCATACAGAGAGGAACGTCTCCCTTTCACTTTGTAAGAATGTGCAGCGGAGTCTCAAAATGGAATTAGCTAGGGAAAATGAAATGGCATGCCCTTTTTTCTCTTTCAGGCCTCCTCTATAAACAAAAGCGTCTATGGCATCAGTGCGTCTGTCAGAGAGTTTTCTCTTGTGATTACTGTCATCACATCTCTCCTAATTTGATTTGACCACAGCAATGCCAGTTAGAAGACAGGTCTCTGGCATTTGTCATACAGAGCTGTGCAGCTCGTATCCGACCCGTCATCCCCAATTCCTTCTTATGAGTTCAGCGTATGTTATACATCTGATTTGCTGCTTATTACTTACCATTAATGTGTACTGACTATAACAGAGTGCAGTGTTGGCAAAATGCTCTGGTCATATAATCTGAGCGAGCCTCAGTGCGTGATGCGTTAAGCAGAAGCGTAGACCGCCCTTCATTGATTTAATTTCCATCAAAATAGTCCACGAAGTACAAGTTCAGTTTTCAGCATCAGTGATATTTTTCCATAATTCCAGAATTCGTTCTTGCATTTCCACCTTCTCATGATCCGAGCATCCCAATCAGATTCAGTGGTGTTAAGGTCTGGACTCTTGAGTGGACCGTTCTTTGTTCTGAAAATTCCAGCAGCTTCTTTATTTGATTTTTTGGAAACTTTCTTCTGTCATTTTTGTTTCAGTAGCAGCTTCGTGACCGCTCCACATCTCTTCAGGCCCATAGCATTGAGCTGTGTTCTCACAGTAGAAGGATGAAGAGAAACAGCTGTGAATTTACTCTCAGATCTGAAGGAAGAATGGAGTTTGTTTTTCTTCTCTCTCAAAGATGAAATTTTGTGACTCAAAAGGACAGATGGTTAAAAAGGGTGGTTGGAACAGGTGGGTGTGCCAGGCTGATGTGGTTTTTGTGTGTGAACATTAGTATCATAGACAGCGGCTTCTTTGGGCTGGTATTTAGGGAGTGTCGGTGGAAACGCACAGTGTCTTTTATACTGTGTTGCCAGGCCATGCCCTTCCTTTGTCCTCTGGATGGCTTTGCTGAGGAAGAACCGAACGTGCCGATATGGTGGTGTTCTGTGTGCGGAAATTTATCATTCTAAGATATCAAGTAATAAATGGTCACTCAAATCGAAGCACATCTGCCATCAGAGGCCCTCAGCTGATTTGTTTTTCAGGTGTCTTTTTACGCCTAATGTCTTCATGACTGCGGCTGAGATTGATGGAACTGATCTGCGGCCGGCAGCTTGCAGAGCAGCGCAGACAATCTTTCATGAGCAGCAATGAATAGAAATCAGTGTATTCATTAAAGGTAAATCATGAATAATCCATGCGTGAAGTATGGCCTGCAGTGCTGTCGGGGTAGCAAGAGGAATTTTGTGCTGAGAGCTGCAGCAGGGAGTTTTCCTTCAGTAGAAATTGGGTGGAGGCTGAGATGAATACTCATGGCCAAAGGCTACTGGTAACAGCGTACACAAACATCCATCCACAGACCACACAGTTGAACCAGCTGCTCCATTATTGCAAACATGGAAATAAAGATCTGCTAAAGTTTTAATTTGGTTTTTTTTTCGCTGAACTTGAGTTTATCTTAAGTGATGTCATGACCCAGATGGTAACCGCATGCTTTTATTGTAGCAGTTCATTGATAAAAAGCGAAAAATTAATATACAACCCCAATTCCAGTGAAGTTGGGACATTGTGGAAAACATAAATAAAATCAGAATACGATGATTTGCAAATCCTTTTCAACCAATATTCAATTGAATACACTACAAAGACGAGATATTTAATGTTCAAAAGGATAAACTTTATTGTTTTTTGCAAATATTCACTTATTTTGTGCCCATGGCAGGGGTAACCTGCACATCTGTGAAGGCCCCATTAATGCTGAAAGGTCCATACAGGTGTTGGAGCAACATCTGCTGCCATCCAAGCAGCGTCTTTTTCAGGGACGTCCTGCTTATTTCAGCAAGACGATGCCGAGCCACATTCTGCACGTGTTACAACAGCGTGGCTTCGTAGTAAAAGAGTGCAGGTACTAGACTGACCTGCCTGCAGTCCAGACGTCTCCCATTGAAAATGTGTGGTGCATTATGAAGCTCAAAATACGACAGCGGAGCCCCCCGGACTGCTGAGCAGCTGAAGCTGGACATCAAGCAGGAATGGGAAAGAATTCCACCTACAAAGCTTCAACAATCAGTGTCCTCAGTTCCCAAACGCTTATTGAGTGTTAAAGGAAAGGTGATGTAACTCAGTGGGAAACACGCCCCTGTCCCAACTTCTCTGGAACGTGTTGCAGGCATCAAATTCAAAATGAGTGAATATTTACAAAAAACAATAAAGTTTATCTGTTTGAACATTAAATATCTCGTCTTTGTAGTGTGTTCAGTTGAATATGGGTTGAAAAGGATTTGCAAATCATCGTATTCTGATTTTATTTGTTTTCCACAACGTCCCAACTTCACTGGAATTGGGGTTGTACTATAGATTTTAGGTTTGTTTGGCTGGGTGTAACGCCTGACGGTTAGGTATTCTCACTGACTTGTGTGTTGGCACCACTAGTGACATGATGGCCTATGCCATTATGATAACTGTGGATGCCACAAGCTGAGAGGCATCTTGATGATGATGATGATGAAGCTTAATCGTCATTGGTTCGAAGCTCAGCTGACAGCCAAACTGCAGTGAATACAGTGCTTAGCCTATTAGAATGTTTAGTGTTTTTTTCTGGTTATTATTTTCACATTCTCTCCATTTATTTAGGTGTATATAGCGCTAGTCAGTCACTCAATCAGTTAGTGACTCACTAAAAGCCTCTTCTAGGCTGCGTTTATAGGAAAAGGATGTTTGGTTTTGATGCTGCACAGGATCTGGGGCGTAATGCCCTGCTTGAAAATGCATTGAAGGTGGTTTAATACTTGGGTTGTTTCTTTCTTTGGTCGTCTCCAGTGGTCCAGTACTTTTATCTAATAGGACATGATGAGAGTACCAAGTGCCAATTTGTGCCGGTTAGAGATTTTGCTCCCAGTCTCACTCACTCCCTCTTTGGTGGGCGTTGGTCGGTCACATGGCTGTGGTACTGCAGTGAGAATATCACAGCACAACATGGAAGCTACCATTTACTCTCTCTCTCTCTCTGAAGCATGGGTGAAACCACTCTGTGTGTGTGTGTGTGTGTGTGTGTGTGTGTGTGTGTGTGTTTCCACCTTTCGAGAGGGCTCATACAGAGCGAAATGAAAGAGCATTGTGTACTTTCCATCGCTGTCTCTGTACATGTATTCAGAGGCTTATCTGCTTGTGGGAGGCCACTAACGGATGAAGGCTTTGTTTTTTTCTCTGTGGATTCCCTGCAGATTCCTCTTCATCTCTCTTCTGCGAGTGGTGTTGCACACACAGCACGTGGTCTGTGAAAACTGGATCAGGTCTTCAGCGTAAAGACTCATTTGGCACCTTTGCTTTCCAGTCCAGATCTCCCAAAGGGCTTCCCCACTATCTCTCCTCTAACTAGCAGAAATGTTCCAGCTGTGGAGCGGGACAACAAGCTGCTGGTCTCCGAGAGACGGCGCTGCAAAGAAGCTATGAAACCCCAATCTGCAGCTGATGGGCCCTCCTTACTGACAGCCATGGTCTATGTAATCTCCTTCATGAAAGCCCAAATGTTTTGTTGGAACAGTGTGTACTGCTTGTCTGCACACAGTGCGTGTTTATGGGATTGGCTTTTGCAGTCGTGAGTCTTGTGGAGTGCAGCCTAAGAGTTAACTATTAGATGAATCTATTACCTATTCATTGATTAGTTAACTGTCAGACCCTTACGCCTGCAGCTATCTTGTACTTTGCTCTGTCACAGTGCTGTCGTCAAAGTTTTGTCTGTGCAACAAGTGCAGAAGCCATTGGGCTTGTTTGAGCTGAAGTGCACCTTGCTTTTGCGGTCAGAGAGAGTGACCGACAAACCTCATGTTTTTACCAGCAACAGCCCACGTAAGTTGGCACCCCATATGGAGTTCAGAGGAATGAACCTGACTGCACAGTTGAAAAGGCTACCGGCTGGATTCACTGCAGTTTGTGTATGCATGCTTGTTGGTGGACCTCCTGGCCATCTATCATCATCATCATCATCATCATCATCATCATCATCATCATCATCATCATCATCATCATCACCAACCTACCTCTCAACTGAATACTGAAGGCCCCTCGCTCCTGGGAGGTTGCGATGGCCTGTGTCGTTGTGACATGGCAGTGATGCCGACGCAACTTGGCATAACGAAAAATCCAACCAGCACGCAGTGTGCTGATCCGGGGGTTGATTGATCTGCGCAGCACCTCCAGGCCTGTGCCGCTGTGTTTTTTCTTTTACAGTGCAGTGACCCAACCGAAGCCATGTTGCCCACTATAGCCTTATACGGCTTCATAATTGGTGTCAATGATTATTTACTGACTTTGTTGCCTAATGACTGCAAACCAGTTCTTGAGTGTTTTAATACAAGCTAAATCGTTTTGTTTCAGCCGTCTGACACATTCTTTCCTCTTTGGTCTGGGCTCTTGTGGCCTGGCTAACCTGAACTTATTAAACACAAAAGGAGCTACAATGCTGGCAGCTCTCACTGATACAGTACTACAAAGTGTAATAGTATAGTAAAAATAGTATATCATACTTGTAGTATATATTTTGTAGTGAGGTAACCATCCCATTAGATTTTTATTATTTCTCACATTAAGTCTTTGACTCATAGAAATAGTTTGACAGAAACGCACAGGTTAGGTTCGGATGCTTTTTTATTTCTGTTATTTTAACCGTAATTGTATTCTGTGCTTGTTCAGCAGCTCAACTTGAATTGTTATAATGAAGATCAGAAACTGGTAGTTGCCCAATGTTTCTCTAAAGATTAGCATAAGTGCCCTAAATCATAGTCATTTTCTACATCATACTTATGTAGATACTTCATATCTACACAAGAACCATATATATGAAAAATTCCAGTCTGGATTCAGGCCACATCACAGCACTGAGACGCTCTAGTTAAGATAACTAATGATCTTCTTCTTGCCTCTGATCAAGGCTGCATATCTCTCTTAGTGCTACTTGACCTCAGCGCGGCTTTTGATACAATAGACCACAATATTCTCCTAGAAAGGCTAGAAAACATGGTTGGAGTCACAGGGACGGCCCTATCATGGTTCAGATCTTACCTATCAGAACGTTATCAGTTCGTTAGGGTAAACAATTTATCTTCCACTTATTCAAAAGTGAGATTTGGAGTTCCGCAGGGCTCTATATTAGGACCATTACTATTTACACTATACATGTTACCGTTAGGCACAGTTATAAGTAATCATGGCGTAAACTTTCATTGTTATGCAGACGATACTCAACTGTACAGATCAGCCAAACCTGATGACCAATACAGGTTTAAGGAAATAGAGGACTGTGTAAAAGACGTGAAAGGCTGGATGTCACGTAACTTCCTCCTATTAAACAGTAACAAAACAGAGGTTCTCCTTCTGGGTCCAAAATTAGCAAGAAGTAAATCACCAGATTTAATCTTAAATCTCGCCGACTTTCCAGCCGCACCTGGACTAGCAGCTAAAAATCTCGGCGTTATAATGGATTCAGATTTATCATTCGATCAACACACAGGCGGCATCACTAGGACAGCTTTTCTACATCTTCACAACATCACCAAGATCAGAAATGCCCTGTCCCTGCGTGATGCAGAAACACTAGTACACGCCTTTATTACTTCCAGGCTAGACTACTGTAACACGCTACTGTCAGGGTTAGGTACTATTGAGTACCTGCAAGACCTTATTTCTCATTATGAGCCATCACGACCACTCAGATCCCAGAGTGCTGGCTTATTAATAGTTCCTAGAATTCAGAAGGTTTCATCTGGGGGAAGAGCTTTTTCTTATAAAGCCCCCAAACTCTGGAATGATCTTCCAGAAACTGTTTGGGACTCAGACACAGTCTCAGTCTTTAAGACTAGGCTGAAAACTCACTTGTTCAGTTTAGCTTTTGGTAGCTAATGTTCCCCCTAGATAAAGGCAGCAGATCCAGGGGTCCATGGACACAGGGAATTATAGTAAACTGAGACGCTGGTGCTGTCGTCCCGCTGCTCGCACGCGGTCACTCAGGTCTGTGGACGGTGGAGCGGAGGGACGCCAGACTGTCTCAGAGTGCTGCCGTGTCTGTGTGTCCTTCTGGTTCTCTCCTGTTAGTTAAGCTGTCAGTCAGATCTGCCGGAGTCGTTAGCCACACTCTGGAAATGTCCACATTCCCTGTTTATGTACAAACGGATAGAATAAAACTAATTCCCTGTCCCTGCCTTTTCCTGAGTATACAACTGCCCACCTGTCCGCCCGGACACTGATGGACGACTGACTGTCGAGCCCTCCTGCTGCCCACTTCAGACCAGCTGCCCACGCCCAGCTACCACCCCCTGCCCTGGACTAGCTGCCCACCCTACACTGATATTCTCATAGACTCCCAGCTATTCCTACTACTAATACTACTGCTATTAATATTAGTAGTATAATAGCTCTGTAGGTAGTCTGACCAGAGGAGGACGGGTCCCCCTGGTGAGTCTGGTTCCTCCCAAGGTTTCTTCCTCAGCTCTGAGTTCTCCTTGCCACTGTCGCCCCTGGCTTGCCCGCCGGGGGGTTTTTACATTTTGTACATTCTTGTTAAAACTTCTTTTCTGGTCTTTTCTGGAATTCTGTGAAGCTGCTTTGTGACAACATCCGTTGTAAAAAGCGCTAGAAATAAATTTGATTTGATATGATTTTCTGAAATGAGTGGTTCTCCTAATTTTAGAGACAAATGTTACTTATAAAACAAGACGGGTATAAATATTGGTAGTTTAGTAAATTCATAGAACCTTAATACCATCCAGCTTGTGTGCCATTAGGCAGAGATCATTATTCTTATTATACTGCTGGAGTTAACTGTTCAGCTCCACTTAGATGTTTTACATCCTGCTGTCAGTCTCAGGAGATGCTCCTGGCTGGTTATGTAACGTGCAGGTCTCACCAGGGTAAAGGCGACACAGCTTGCTCCTTTTTCTTATTTCTCTTTAATGAGCCGGGTTGTGTATTTTTGTGTAGCAGCGGGTGTGTTGGTGTGTTGAGCTCTGCCTGTCCTTGCCTGCTCCTCTGTGACTGCTGTTGAGCTTCAGTCTAATCAACTCACTCGTCACACTAGAGAGAATGAGTATCGTTTATCACGGGCCTGTTTATCGTTCAAATGTACTAATCAGAAGTTTTGGCATAAAATAGATAAAATACTATTTTAGTACTTCGCCTATTTAAATGCTTGAATGGCAGCAACAAGGAACTGAATGGCCTGTATATTATTATTATTATTGTTATTGTTATTTATTTAAAATAATAAAATTTTTTCTCCAATCACAGTTGCCTTAACTTCCTGGAAAATGTGTTGTTTTTTATAGGATGAGTAAAATCTGTTAGTTGTCCACCAAATTTTTTTGCACAATTTCTATGTATTTGCTCTGTTTTACATATTGGAAAAAAATAAAACATGAAATATGAAATGTGCTCACTTTTGGACAGGCCAAATTTTCCTTTTTTCTGTCTCCGACATGTTAAATTCAGCAAATAAAAATTGTGCATGGATATTTGCCGGAATTTGTTCTCTGTAAAGGATGTGTAAATTAAATTCACTGGAAAATTAGCAGAACATTTGACCAGGGGTGCCCAAACTGCATATGGAGGCCAAACCCTCCCAGATTCTACTTCCCTTGGGCTGCGCTGGAGTCAAACATCAAAATTCCTGTTGGCCAGAATGAAGATGAGCCTTTTAAGACTATACATCTTTTAAGAAATGACCAGTAACTTTATTTTAACTTCGTACACTACAGCTTGCTTGGGAACATACAGTACTGTACAGTATGCGTGACGGTTCAGTGGGTACACCGTGCATTGGCTGTGTTATTTATATTGCCTTTGGAAAAAAGGGAATTGTGGATTAGCTGATATCTCTTAATTAAAAAAGGCTTTATAGACTTAGAATGGCTTAAACCTGCGGCTGTTCAAGAAGTGGTGTTCTGGTCTGTTTGGCTGTTTAGCCTTATACTTCCTCTGGTTTAGGGTTTCTTTTAAAGGTTGGCTGCTGTTTTGACTGGTGCCTTTGTTTACACATCATAGTGAAAAGTATACAGAGGAGGTGAACAAAAGTCTACTATATATATATATTTTCTTAAGCGTGCTGTGCTCTGGTCATGTGGATGTTGGGTGTAGTCACTCGTCGCTAGGAGCTGAGGGTGATGTTATAGGAAGGAGGAAAGGCCTGGTCACTCTGAGAAGGCTTGCAGGAGCCCTAGGAAAATCATGCGGCCGGTGTCTGCTGGGTGTTTGTTTGGTGTTTTAAGGCAGGGCAAGTGCTGCTGCTGTGTAGTCAAATATAAATATATGTTTATCACAACTTGGGGTATGTCACCTTTTCCAAGGTGTCAGGTCACCATAGTGCAGCTGATCTGAATGATATAAAATGTGTTCTTTTTGTGAAGTAGCTTCAGAGCAGCTGCTGTGCTGTACTACCTGTGTGTGGTGGAGATTCTTCTCTGACAGTGGTTTTGAATATAAGCAGATCTGTGGGACCCTGTGGGACGACACTGTAGAAATGAAACTCTGATATAAGTTAAAGTGGTCAGTGTGCAGCTTGTACAGCAGAGCAGATTCACTGTCCTCTGAAAAGAACAACACACAGACGTTAATGTCTAAACAGCTGGCAGCACAAGTGAGTCCACCTCACAGTGGACGTGTCCAGATTGGGCTCAGTGTTGATATTTAGTGTGACCACCATTATTATCCAGCACTGCCGGAACCCTCTTGGGCCTGGAATTCACCAGAGCTGCACAGGCTGCTGCTGGAATCCTCTTCCACTCCTCCATGACGACGTCACGGAGCTGGTGGATGTTAGACACCTCGCCCTCCTCCACCTTCGCTTGACGATGCCCCACAGGTGCTCAATTGGGTTTAGGTTTGGAGACATACTTGGCCAGTCCATCACCTTTACCTTCAGCAGGGCAGTGGTCATCTTGGAGGTGTGTTTGGGGTCGTTATCGAGTTGGAAAACTGCCATGCAGTGCAGTTTCCGAAGGGAGGGGATGGTGCTCTGCTTCAGAACGTCACAGCACATGTTGGAATTCATATTTCCCTTCAATGAACCGCAGCTCCCCAGTGCCAGCAGCACTCATGCAGCTCAAGACCATGATGCTACCACCACCATGCTTTACTGTAGGCAAGAGACAGTTGTGTTGGTGCTCCAGGGCACCACCACACATGCTGGACACCATCTGAGTCAAACAAGTTTATCTTGGTCTCGTCAGACCACAGGACCTGGTTCCAGTAATCCATGTTCTTGGATTGCTTGTCTTCAGCAAATTGTTTCCAGGCTTTCTTGTGCATCAGCTTCAGAAGAGGCTTCCTTCTGGGATGATGGCCACGCAGACCGTGTTGATGCATTGTGCATCATATGGTCTGAGCACTGACAGGCTGACCTCCCTCTTCAATTTAATGCTGGCAGCACTCATGCATCTATTTTTTTAAAAATTGTCCAACTCTGGATGTGATGCTGTACACCTGGACCCAACTTCTTTGCTCGACCCTGGCGAGGCCTGTTCCGAGTGGAACCGGTCCTGGATGACTGCTGTATGACCTTGGCCACCATGCTATAGCTCAGTTTCAGGGTGTTAGCAGTCTTCTTATAGCCCAGGCGTCGTTGTGGAGAGCAGCAGTTCTGTTCCTCACATCCTCAGAGATTCTTTACCATGAGGTGCCGTGTTGAATATCCAGTGGCCAGTATGAGCGAATTGTAGCTTCCATTCACACCTGGAACCTCTTAACTCTAACGAGTCACATGACACCAGGGAGGGACGACGACACAATTGGGCACAATCTGGACACGTTCACTGTGAGGTGGACTCACTTGTGCTGCCAGCTGTTTAGACATTAATGTCTGTGTGTTGTTCTTTTCAGAGGACAGTAAATCTGCTCTGCTGTACAAGCTGCACACTGACCACTTTAACTTATATCAGAGTTTCAGTTCTACAGTGTCGACCCATCAAAAGAAAGAATAAAATACCTTCAGAAATGTGAGGGGTGCTCTCAGTTTTGTGAGATACTGTCCATTGCCTCTGAGATATTGTAGATTACCAAGTTTTAAAACGTGCATCTTTGTTGGTGCTATAAAAGACAATAATTTAGATCTGTTTCAGGGCTTATTTTGGAATAACAGTTAAAAAACAAACTGTTACAAAAACAGTTTATTAAGTAATAATTCTTGGAGCGAAATAGTAAAATAATGTTTCCTTTGTCTGTATATTCTAATGTCCCTCTAGTGTACTCTTACAGTACAATACTTACAGTGTTAGGAAGTTGGCTCATACCTACGTCTGCGCACAATGCATGCACATGTTCACAGCTTCACAGGTGCAGAGGATCATTTTCCCACCTTTTTCTCGACCAGACTCAGTGAGTACACGCCCTGACAGTGTCTGCTTCCGGCATTTATCATTTTACATTAATTCACACTGTTGGGATTGGAGCCATGTGCTGCTGGCACTAGATCAGGTCAGCCTCGCTGCCCTGGCCTGCCTCTCTGACATGGCCTCTAATTAACAGTCAAGGTCATATCTATTCATTTCTCTTTGCCCAAGTATGCGGCAGCAGAGCACTGAACCATTCAAACCCCTGAAGAGTTACTCCTTAATTTAACCACTCTGGGCACTATTTGGTCCTGTCCTTTGAATGTTGTGCAAGTAATAGGAGCGTGGTTAAAGCAAGTAAAGACCATCATCTGCCAGGTTCATTGCCAGAGCTTGAAACTGAACGTGGGCTTATTTTATTGTAGTTGAACTGATTTTGAGCGGCTGTGTCAGAAATATTGTTCTTGAACAGAATAAAGACGTGTCTAAACTCGCCCTGGCTCAGGCTTAAGGGATCTGCCGTGAGCGCCGTGTGGTCCGATGTGCTTAGCTTTGATGTTGTCCAGGGCAGTGACTGACAGTCACCATCTCCTCATTTGACAAAACAAAAGTGACAGGAGAGATGTGGATATTTATAGTGATGCAGGACACTGTGCTACTGATTTGTTGGAAAACAAGGACAGCAGGTCTGTTTCACCCCACAAACTTCAGGATTAGTGTTCGCTGTTATTAACTGCTCATACATTCCACCAAAACGGTTGAAAATCTGACCTGAAAACTGACTAAAATCAATCAGTACAATAATAACATGACAAACTTTTACTAAACGTTTCCGTGGTGGCTGTTTTGGTAGTTTTGGCTAATTTTGGGCATAACTCAACAACGCTAGCCGGTACATGACAAGCAGACACAACTTTGAACTGTTGTACCAATCAATGTTAAATCAATAATATTTTTCAATAAACACAAAGTAAATCTTTAAAATAAAACAGAGGTTAAATATTTTCTCACTGTGAGTTTTAAATTTAATTTGTGAAGTGAAACACCACATACACACTAGTGAATACACACACACTAGGGGGTAGTGAGCACACTTGCCCAGAGCGGTGGGCAGCCCTATCCACCCGGGGGCCCGGGGAGCAGTTGGGGGTTAGGTGTCTTGCTCAAGGACACCTCAGTCATGGACTGTCAGCACTGGGGATCGAACTGGCAGCCTTCCGGTCACAGGGCCAGATCCCTGACCTCCAGCCCACGACTGCCCCTGATAAGAGTTTTTACTGTGGGGGGAAAATGGCTTGAACTAATTTGATGAATCTTCCATATGTGGAGCTATATCAAGCGAAAAGGTATGGATCACCTCTTCTGCTTGCTGCACACAGTAAATTAATGCTTATCCTTCTGTTTTTGTTTATTTTATTCATATCAACATCGAATATTTTGTTTTTCAAATGTTTATTTATGGTTAAACATGGTTAAAATACCCAGCCCTGATGTAAAGCCCCATGGGTAACACCAGCAGTGGAAGACTTGCTAATGTTTGGACAGTACTGGCAGTGCCGGATTCTGAATGTGGAAAAACACAGCAAGATGGGAAACATGGCAGTTGTGTGTCACTGATCTTCCAGGAACAGCTATTCATCACTCCAGCGATTGTGTGACCTCAACCGACCCTTTTTGACTTGTTCCAAGAACGGTCTGTCTTTTACTCAGGGCAACGGCACTTAAACCAGCTTCTAATCCAAGGCTGTAAAATGTGCTTTTGCCTTCCATGGGTGTCCAGTTTGCTGGTAGTCATGGTGATGTGCTTTGTGTGTGTGTGTGTGTGTGTGTGTGAGAGAGAGAGAGCCTGCAGCGTTGGCTTAAGTCTTTCCCAGTGTAGGCACGTCCACAAGCGCTAGAAGGCTTCGCTCTCCCCCGACTGCGTAATGAGTGCTTAATTAGAGGATTAAGTCCACTGCTCTCGGAACAACAACTGATCCAAATCCTGATCAGCAGAGCACAGCACAGAGGACTCTGAGTGCATTTAGGCAGCTCTAAATTCCTGCCGCATGCTGAGTTTAACATAATGGCAACGTAAGGACAATGTTGGGGTGTAAATGTTGAGTTTGGGCTCTGCTGCAGTGGCTGATCCGGCTTCTTGGTTCTTCACTAGCCGTTCAGGTAAGCTGTAACCTACAGTATGTTGAAGAGGGCTGCTGGTGTGGAAACCATAATAAGGAAGAGCTTTTGCAAGTGCTGTTATGTTGTGTGTGCTGTTGCTTTTATTTGCTTAGTTGGAAGATGTAATTGAAATTTGCGTAATAGGATCACATCGTTACGTTGCCCCAGATGTCCGTTAAAGTACGTTAAAATGGGATCTAAAAGTAGCCAATGTCCTCATATGCTAGAACCAGGTGTCCTCTTGTGCTTGCCCCTACAGTGGGTTAAAGGTTAATTTTAGGACGACTGCGGAAACGTTTGGCTTCATGATCTAATTAACGTCATTCACCTCCACATCACAGAGCTTTGTTGACCACGGGGCGCTCATTTTTGAAGACCACTCGGTGCTCTTCTGGGTTCTAGTGCTGCTCCAGAGAGTGTCAGCCCAGGAGCTGTGCTGAATTTAGATGAGTGTGAATCACTGTCTATCACTGGGTTTGCACCTCTGTCATGTGGTAGCCTGACCCCCTCAGAAGAGTCTTCAGCAGATGGGTCTCCTACTTTTTTTTTTTTTTTTTTTTTGGGACTGAATGAATACCTTCACAGCGCAGGCCCTTCACAAATTAGAGCTTTTATTCCACCTCCTGTTGCTATAAACAGTGCTTTCCAGTTCAGACTCTGTGTAAGGGGACTAGCTTGAGTTCGGTGTGAACAGTGAGTCTGTTCAGGTGTCTGTGGTGGGCTTTTAAATGAAAACAGAAATAGAAAGATTTTTAGATTGGTCTGTACCTCCACTGACTCCAGTGGATATTCTGGCCTTCTGATATAAACGGTGTGTGTGTGTGTGTGTGTGTGTGTGTGTGTGTGTGTGTGTGTGTGTAGAATAGAATAGAATAGAATGCCTTTATTGTCACTATACACAGTACAATGAGATTAAGAGCAACTCCATCTCAGTGCAAACACACAATGTAAACAAATGACACAGAATAGAATGGGGAGGGGTTGTGCACAGTTCTATGCGTTTTGTATATATGTGTATATATGTATATGAAATAAATATAGAAACAAAATAAAAACTATGTTTTTTACAAGATATAAATATGGAGATATTTACAGCTGAATTGTATGTACAATAAATATTGCACATTGCTAAGTATTGCACATATTCCTGTATAATGTACATACATGTACAGTATGATTGCACATTTCCGTATGCAGAGTATTGCACAGTAGCTGGTAATGGAGTCTGGGAATAGACTGGTATGTAGGTGGTGATGGAAGTCTGGGGATAGACTATCAGTGCGTCTGTGAGTTGAGAAGTGTTATTGCTTTTGGGAAAAAACTGTACTTAAGTCTGTTTGTCCTTGATCTGATGCATCTGTACCGCCTTCCTGAGGGCAACAGGTCAAACAGTACAGATCCGGGGTGCGAGTGTGTGTGTGTGTGTGTGTGTGTGTGTGTAAACATACTGTTAAAGATTCTGCTACATTGTGAAACTATTTTTTTATATCCTGTGTACTCGGAATCCCTTCAGTGCTGTTTGTGAACTTCTATCTCCAAATCACTTCTCACCATATTTCGTTTAGCAGTGTCGCGTCTGTTTTTGTCATATATTCACGTTTTAGCCACTCTGTGCTGCCAGTGGACTCTCATGAAATATGTTGAGAGTTACACTGCAGTTTTTTCACTTGATGATGGCCGCATTGTGTGAATGTTTCTTTTTGGATTCCTACAACTTAAATGCCCAGTTTTACCAGACCTAGATTAGGCCTAAGCCTGGACTAAAAAGGCATTGCACTTTAGGGAGCATTCACACCGACCCTGTTTGGCGTGGACCTGTCAAACGTCCTTTAGTATGTTTTTGTTTATTCATATTGCTTATTATTAATGACACACAGGCTGAGAAATATCAGCAATGTGTGATAAATACAGCTTTTACACAATGACAGACCAACGTCATTGACCAATGTTTACTAATGGTTGATTTTTGGCGCTTAAGGAGGCAAAAGTGAAAGTTTCTGTCCAATCAGCAACACCTACATAGTGATAAACATAACTGCATCTTTTTCCATTTGGTTCAGTGTATTAAACCCTTAGGCCAGCACTTAACAGAATCTACAAATGGAACACTTGCTAAAAGATAAATCTTGCTTTCTTCCAGTTACTGACAGCATGTTCTGTGCTGGAATTTAAGCAGGTCAGCATGATCTTCAGCCTTCAGTGTGGTAGTACAGCCATTGACAGGTCAGTACTGTGTTCTTTAGGTTTTTTAAATAACGTTAGTTGTGCTGTGTGGCGGTGCATCAGGGTACCTTCTGTACGTTGTTTGAGACGTGTAACATTTAAGACGACCAGTGTCATCCCTCCATTCACATCATCTAGTTATGCACCAACCTTTATTCTCACAGACTCGCCCTCTGCATTGTTGTTTCTGTCCGTGTTCTGTGAGCTGATTGCAAATCAGCTGTGAACACAGGGAAAGTTTCACGGTCCGTTCGAGATTCCCACCGATAAGACGACAGCAGAATTTTAAGAAGCACCTCTCACACACATCCTTGTGCCTTCTCGGCAGGGAACGAAGGCTTCCTGAGGGTTTGTAGGTTTAGGCTGCTGCGATTGGCCAGGAGCCACTATGTTCATTTGAACAGCTTAGGCATGTTTCTCAAAAGCTTGGGAAGGTGAAGGAGTGGGGGAGAGGGAGGGGGGTGGGTGGTCAAGATAACGTGGTTTATGACTTTGCCAGGTCCTAAAGTCTTTGTAAGGTTAGGGTTTTTATCTGCAGTACAAGAATTCTGAGTGCAAATAAATACAAGAAAGGACGTGGAACATTGGTCATACACTGACCATTCTGAGTGGACTCACCAGACTGCAAAGGTCTAAGTGGTAAAGGTAAAGTTTAATTGAGTAAAACTAACTAAAATATTTCTTTCTGATTTCACTATTTGGAGCCAATGTGACTCTCACCTGCCTCATCAGATTCTGACAGTAAGCATGGCGGCGAAGGGAAGATAATACGATTATGGATGATTATGATCACGCTGGACAGAGATTATGATGACCATTTAGGTTCACAGTCAGCACCTGTGGCATTTCTGGAGCCCAGTTGTTGGCCACTAAAGACATGTATAGAGAAGTGTCATGACAGAAGAACATTGTAATGGTTGATCTAGTGGTGGGCAGTATAATATTTTATCACTATTGTGGTAAATTTAGTCACAGGACGCCTTTCTGAGCCTATGGTGGGTATGGTCAGTGCATATTTTGTTAAAAACTAAGCATAATTAGGCCAGTTATATTGGATTTGGAATAGTGCTTTTTGTAAAACGCTGAATAAAACTCACTGTATTGTTGGAATATCATACAGTAGTTTTTATATGTGGCGCTAGATGTCCTATTTTGTCTGTTCCAACTTATGTAATCTCATAAAAATGAAACGATGCGTGTCCTGTATTGTGAAAGTAGTTTTTATCATGAAGTTATATTTTTACCACATCGCCCACGCTTAGGTTGACTGAGGCCCTTTATGTGCCTCATAGGAACGGTTTCCTATGAGTAAGAGCCGAGTATTTCCTATAACTGTTTGGGTTACACAATAACTAAGGCTATAAAAGTAGGGCTGGGCTGGAAGCCGGCTGAAATAGATGAAGCGAGCAGTGTATAACATGCCTCTGGGTTGCAAACATGTATGTGAGGCTATTGATTATCAGTGCTGTTAGTTAGAATTGACCCGAACTTGCCTTGCTGCTGTGTTCATCGTATTGGGTTGGTGTATGGTGCTTGGGATATGGGGCTTAATTTATACTGTTATTTGTATTTTGTTTGGGAAAACATCAAGCAGGCATCGGTAATCAAAATGAAATGGCAGTTTTATCCATCAAACGTTTTACTAAGATTGATCAAAAAAGCTTTTTTAAACAGGATTATTTCCACAAAGCATGACTTCCTGATGAGTTCTTCTGAAGCAGATGTCCTTGCCATTATCTGTGAAGGAACTGTGCTGCCTAGATTGTTTGTTTATGAAGTTGTAGTGACTTGCCAGCATTTTTCTGAAATGGCAGGGCTCTGACGGAGTGTCTTGGGCATTATCAAGCCAGAGTCTCTTTTCCAGTCAGCAAGGTCTTGGCTTTTAACCTAGTGAACCAGTCCCTGTTGGTATCTGCTGTTTCTTTTAAAGGGTCCAAATTGTGGAAAACTGAAAAAAACTGTGGCCTGGTTTTTATACATAAACCCGTGTCACAAGAGCAATGTACAAAAAATTACAGTAAACTGTAGGAAGTAGCACTTGAGCACCGATCCAACCTTTGCAGGACAGAAATACTGTACATAGTTTTGGATGAAGGCATCACCACTAGGCAGTAGAGTGAAGATGCTGTTCATAGTTGTCTGAGTGGTACTTTGTCATCTTCTATCCCATCATCCTTTGCTCAGGAGGTGTGGGGTGTGGATTATCACAGACGTGTGTGTGTGTGTGTGTGTGTGTGTGTGTGTGTGTGTAAATCTTCTTGCAAATCCTCTTTAATGTTCCATGGAAAGAGTAACGGAGAAAGAAAAGCGCTTCTTCGAGGGGGAGAAAGCTGCTACTTTACTTCTTTCTCAAAACTCCAAGCCCGTCCAGCTCGGCTTCGTTACTGTGTGGAGGTCTCGGGCACTGCGCTGTGCTATAAGCCTTCAGCCAGGCAGGGCTGTGTGCGTTTATAGCGCCCTATAGCACACCGTGGTCCTCCTATTATAACAGATGAAAGGTGAAGTTCTGTGCGATTGTTGACCTAGTGGGGCGGGTTGGTGCTGTTCTATGTGCTGTAGACTAAGCTTTCTTTCATCTACAGCCGTGAAAGGATTTCACACACCTGTAAAGTTCATGACAAAACATTTTGAACATTTCATGATAAACAGGGGTGTAAAAGTACATTGGTTCATCCTGATGCACTGATCTGATGGTAAAATATGAATCAATTACAGTCATTTTTTTGTTAGTTTTTTAGTATCACAGTACTCACTGTCTGCTCACCTACACCTTCAGTGTATTAAAGTCTTTATGGACAAAATAATATTCCGATAGAATCAAAGTGAATCATTGCGAGGTTGGAAGATTACACTTCTAGTGATAAATCCTCAACATCCTTTTCAACTGGCAGTCTAACAGAGATGAAAAGGTTCTTTTATATTTATGTATCTCATCTTATAAGCTTTTATAATAGTCACTTAAGTTAACACCTGCTCAGTGACGTTCAGCACAATATAAATGTGAAGCCGTATCGGGCGTCTGCCCTGAGTAATGGCTACTTAATCCTGTTAGACTGACGTTTATTTGATAAGCAAACCATTTAATACTGCAGTTTAACACTGGGAGATTAGACTGCAGCTCAAGTTGTGGGCTTGCGTTTGAGAGTCATGGATAGGGCTAATTTGACTTTTGTCAAGCTTGAACTACTTTGTCCTTCATAAGTATAACCTTGATGATTAGCTCTGTGTCGTAATTGTTCTTTCTGCTGAAGCTTTTGTGGAGGAAGTGGGTGAAGTTCTTTGATGTTGGGCACAAAGGCTGCTGTGATGGGGGTTAGTAACGAAGCCTTGGCTCAGACAGCCACAGGTCGAGGGTAGATTACCTTTAGTCAGGCTTGCGGCTTCTTGCTTTCAGAAAAAATGAAACCGTTTTTAACTAAAGGTTCAAACTATAAACTTTGAATGTATTTGGTGTCAGATGGTGTTTTGGGTCCTGACGGAAGCAGAGGGTGATGTAAATTAGCCTTGTATGTACAGCTTTCTTCAGCAATAGTCCTACTGTTACACCACAGTCCACCCTATTAGGCCTCCTGCAAGAACTAGTTGTGGTTTATTTCTTTTTTAGTTCCAACAATTTCATCAAAAAAGAAAAAAAGCAACTTCAAGTTGTGGCTTGATTTGTTCTTTTCGTGTAAGAATGCTGTATTATTAATTTTGCTTCCAGACAGTGCGGTTGGTGCACGCTGCCTCATATTTTGGTATTTTGGGTTGTGAGTTCTGCAGATTTATATTTCACCTGAGCGTGAGCTCAGATACGAACAGGTGGCTTTGTCACATTTACCACAGTGTGCTCAGGTTATGAGTGTTTGCTTTATGAAGGATAAAGAGAGTTGGTGATGAAGTTAGAGTAAGAACACCGTGTTCCTGCATGAGGCTTGTTGTTGTATGTGGTCATTTACTGTGAGTGATTATCAATATACCTATAGATGGACTCACAGTCTCTCTTAGGTGAATTGCACTCCAGGGAACCATCAGTAAATAATCTGATTATTGTCCCGTCTTTGATATTGGCAAACAGTCTTTGGAGAGTTGATTAAAATACCTTGTCACTGCACCCAAATGAAGTACACAGGGAAGTTCACACCTGTCTGTGTAGTGCTGGGAGATACTGATGAAATTCAGCATCGCTGCATGTTCCAAATATAAAGCTGCCAGGTGATATTTACACTTATATGTTCCCACGCTTCCTTATTGCTGGAACCTTGTGCTAAATTTGACAAACCTGATCTCTTATTTTGATTCAACTGTTTTGTTCTGTGCCTTCTGCCCAGTGGCTGCTGGGTGTGTGTGTGTGTGTGTGTGTGTGTGTGTGTGTGTGTGTTTGTTCCGTTTGCTTCTCTGAGTTAAACTAATGCGACACAGCGCAATATTGCAAACATTAGAAAAATACTTGGAAACTTATTACTCATTTAATTTTTATGTGTGTTGGAATTTGCTTTCTGAAGTGCTTAGAAAATGCCTTTAATATTGCAGGTAACTCTCAGAGGCTTAATATCAGCAACGCTTTTCAACACAATTACTATGGCTTGCCTCAAAAGACTAGGAGCACCAAGCGGGTAACTGCCCCAAAGCTTTTTCCCGTAGGACAGATGTATGGAAACCATTGCGTGGAAGTGGATACATGTGAATGTGCATATAGCCAATCAGAATGCATCCTGATAGTTTTATTTGATCTTTTAATTTTGTTAATTAGGTCACTTATTGAATACAAATCAGCTCATAGTGTTGATTTTTGGGTACTGATGAAATACCCATCCATCCACCCATCCATCCATCCATCCATCCATCCATCCATCCATTTTCTAAGCCGCTTCTCCGTCAGGGTTGTGGGGGGCTGCTGGAGCCTATCCCTGCAGTCTACGGGAGGAAGGCAGGATACACCCTGGACAGGTCGCCCTGATGAAAATACATATAGACAAAATGGACTTCTGTGGTGTGGAGCACCTACACTACAGTGCTGCATGCATTAACAGATGTACAAACAGCACATCAGTTCTATACAGTAATTCTATTATGCTAGGATTTATGCTGCATCACCCAGCGCCACTGATTTCTCACTGAATAACAGGGAAGTTTAAAGTACCTCCTTCAGAAACGATGGAGTCAAATGCAGCCCTTTGTACGTGGAGAAGGCTGAAAGACCCAGCCTGGCTTTGCCTGAGTGCTGATTTCTACAGCATGTGAACGGTGCCGCAGTCACTGGAATGGATGGGTCTTTCATCACATGGTTTATAGTTGCCATAGAAACTCTCCATAATGGCTCCGTCACCTGTTTTAAGGGTTCTTCTCTCCCTCTGTCTGTAGTAGCAGTACAACCCCGTGCACATATGCCACAAGCGTTTTTTTGCCTCCGCACTGTCGCTAAAGGAGCAGCCTGTGTATCTGGCTCCGTGTATCAGAAGAGTGTGGCGTGACCTTGACTCCCAAGAAACGGTGATTCCTGAGCTGAGAATTTCCATCGGCTACTTCATCCCCATCTCCTCTTTTTGTGGTGCTGTCACTGACAGCTGTTTCATGGAAATCTTCATCTTCCAGTAGCGTTTGTGAAATATGGCTCATGTTGCAAGACATCAGCATTCATTGTTTGTCTTATGAATGATTTCTTTGGTAATTTGCTGGAAAAAGAAAATGTTGACACGATTTTTCAACCAGTGGCTCTGCTGTCTTGTCAGAACAGTTTATACAAATTTATTTATTTATTTATTTGCTGCAGTGTAACATCCAGAGCTGGTCACAAATCATATCAGTCCAACAGTGTGAAAGGTCATTAGACAAAGGACCACACAACATCCATTACCGTCTGCTCTTTGATGCTTACTAGTTTTTATGAATTGGGGCAGATCAGTCAGGATAACATGAATGTCTTTTCAGTTGGCAGTTAACGATCTTCTCCGTGTGCGTTCAGCTGTCAGCTGCCTTTGTGCTAGCAGCGGCTTTAAGGGCTGCAGTGGTACTTCACACGACTCGACGGTTTGTGCTAGCCTTGTCCTTCGAAGCTTGATAGCGTTGTGCTATGGGGAGGCTGATGAAATTTGACCCACCTGCTCGGCCTATTTTGTAGAACTTTAGTCAAACTAGATAAATTTAGAGCAAAAATCAGAGTAACTGACTTCAAACTATACAGGATTGTATTTTATTGTAATCTTTGGGAATCCAGAGACGAGTGTTCAATATCTGACTTCTGAAGCGCCGTGCACCGGCGGAGAAATGTTAGAATAAGCCAAAGTCCACGGATCAGTAGAACATGGCATCCCATCTCCAATGAGGCGTCACCCAGCCACTGCATTGCTAACCTTATGTTATGTGCCCTGGAATCAGCAGACTCCCCACCTGTTGTCTTCTCTGAGGCGTCCTTGTTGTTGGTGTCATAATCACCTGATCAGCAGCTGGTCGATATCAAGCTTAAAGCATCATCACTGAGCAGTAAAGTCCACAAGCTGACTAATCTATACAACCCCTGCTATAAACAAAACCAGCGTCTGTGACAGAGGATGGAGACGAAGTAAAATGCCCTGCTGACTGACTGAGCGTGGGGTATATGATGAGTTTTATTATGGAGTATATAATGTGTGCTTTAGATGCTTGACACTACTGTTCTCCCTCTGAACCTCCTCCACATTTGTAGAGCGAGCGTTCTGCATTTGCATCAGCACTTGCTGTAGTGTGACATTAGAGATGCAAAGTACTGCAGGTCTTTGGCGAGACACAGATGAGATATTTCCACTTGATAAGAATGTTGCTTTGTTAGTCGGAGTTAAAGGATTTCTGATGTTTTACAGCTCTATTGACCTGTTGGTGGATCGCAGCAGATGATTGCTTTAGTGCGATCTGCAGCGACTGTTCAGGACTGAGAGTCTAATGTTAATTAGATGTTTGTGCTGGTGATCGTGCCGTTGTTTTGGTCAGTCTGATCGGTGGTGATGTGGCGCCATGACCCGCTGAATAAAGGTGAGCCGCTACCTCATCAATCTTTCAGCGTCCTCTATCAGCGTGTGCCTGCCAGGTGTTTCTTTGTTTCTCTTTCTTTCCCCATCTCTCTCTCTCTCGCTCTCTCTCTCGCGCTCTCTCCGCATCTTGGCTCCTTCACTTCCTCTGGCCTTTCACCATGTCGCACAGCTATCTGCTGCGCCGATGCCAGGAGCTATCATGTGTTAAACTCTCATTAGTAGCCGAAAGGCTCGGCATTCAAACAAACTACGAGTACTGATGGTTCTGGTCAAGCGTGGCAGTGTAGGAATTACAATGTACATTTATACAGCAACCTCTCACATGGTCCAGTTGATCTGTGTCCAGGTGTGTCCAGCTGATCGGTTTGAAGGCAAAAATGAATTTGACTTTTGATGCTCAACAGTCTGAATCAATCGATTTCAAGTAGTAACTGAAAGTTGTGTGTTGGCGTGCGAGCAGGTTCTTTTCTTTCTGCTTCTGTTGTATTACTATATTCAGCATATTGAGCGAGATGTTGTTTCTTTAGTTCTTGTGTGCTGTACCCCTCTTGACCCCTGTGCTTGTCTAACATCACTTATATAGACCGTGAATCTACTAACATGTGGTTGGTTAGCATAGTGAGTAACACCTCTGCCTTCTACGCTGTAGACTGGGGTTCAATCCCCACCTTGGCAAACACCCTACACTATACCAATAAGAGTCCTTGGGCAAGACTCCTAACGCCACCTTCACTTACTTGTGTAAATATAATCAAATTGTAAGTCGCTCTGGATAAGAGCGTCAGCCAAATACCGTAAATGTAAATGTAAATGTGAATCAGTTCCAGACAGCTGCTTGCTTCACTGTTCATCTGCTGTTGCTCAGACTGGTTGAACACGTCTTTTCTGACCATTATCACCATTAAAATTGTCTGTTTAGTGCAAAGCAGAAGCCGACCAGAACTCCAGCCCAGAGACTTCTCCTTACTCAGTTAACAGAAAACAAACTTTGGAATTGAGCTGCTTCTTCTGTAACACTGCGTGTTGAAGGACTATAATTTTATTATATAATTTTAATTATATAATTTTATCATAACTCTAGTTGCTCTAAAACTGCTGTGGCTATTTTATGATTAGGCGTTCATCGAAACAGCTGAACAAAGATTTTGTTTGTTGAGTTGCTTACCTAAAATAAGCACTATATAATATTGTTTATTTTCATGTGACACGTGATCATTCAGACAGACTGTCAAACCTTTGGTTGTGTAGTAGTAGATGGGTTTAATGAGCTAGTGCTGGCCAATATCAATATTTTGTTGATATTGTGATAAATTACATCAAGTGTTTTCTGACGTCTTGGTTATCGTCCTTAAATAGCACTGACCAACAGTTACAGAGCAGGCATAGTTAGACTTGTTGATTTGGTCTACGCTGACTGCTGTCTGATCACGTGGTACAGCCCCTCCTCTTAACTTACCACAGCAGGAGGAGGAGCAGAGAGAGAACCTTTTCCCTCAGCAAGGTTAGCCCTCCTAAAGAACCCGGTTTTGTTCAGCAAGCAGTTCAGCAGACGACTAATGAGCTAACAGATGAATCCACTGATTCAGTTAGGCCTTGAGCTTTTTTTCAGTATGCACTAATTGATTCACTAATAAAGTAAAAGTTTCCACATTCAGCAGCGTTATAATAATGACCGATGCAGCAGGTTCGTTCTGATTAAATCATACAGTGCAGCGTATGCAACAGGTTTGTACATTACACGCATTAATGTGTTCCTTATCAACCTTTTTTTTTTTTTGTTTTGTTTTTAATGATTATTGTAAATATTGCTTACATGACGAGTCCGTTCAGAGCGTGTGTGTGTGTGTGTGTGTGTGTGTGTGTGTGTGTGTGTGTGTGTGTGTGTGTGTATGTATGTGTATATATATAAAATCACTCAAGTGATGCACCTGGTAAAAGTGTTGCACAGCAATGCAAACTGGTTTGTACCACTGGGATTAGGAATTCAGCTGCTGTCCCCGCAGGCTCCTCAGAGAATGGAATTGTTAGTGTTCTCATAGTGGTCTCTCGTTCCCACAGGGCTGAGCAGTGTACTTGCCAACTGGATGACTAACGGTCCCACGACACAGACGAGTGGCTAAGCCTTCTCTTCTGTGCTCAATGAGCAGTTCAGAACAATGCTCTGTGGCTGGTGGCTTGAAAAGAAGCAGTGGCATGCTTCATATCGTTGTTGTCGGAACAAATCTCCAAAATGCTAACTTTACAGGAGAAGACATAAAAACATACTTTTAATGTAAGTCAGTGGAACCAGACGTTTCTCCAATAATTCTTGGCCATTTCTTTTGGTCCATTCATCATGAAATTTTGACACAGTGTAACAGACAATCTTGAGCTATGTCAAAAACTGAAAAACGGCAAAAATGGAGATGTAAGCTTTTGTTCGGTCAGCAGTGATATAGACCTGATGGGGTGTTTTCAGCCTTCATCAGCCCTAATCCGTGGTGTGGAGGAGTAATGAGAGTGTCAGATTAGGGTTGCACCTGCATGGAAATTGTTGGCCTATGCCAGTATCCCATATTTTTCATGTAGCTCTGCAAAGGTTTATGAAATGTAGGAATTAGTACTAAATCCACCTTAATTGGCATTACAGAGAAATTATATCATCAAATATTAACTTCAAATATAGTTCAAATCAAAACATCTGTCTGATGCTGATTCTTTTGTTTTGAAAGCAAATATTTATCAGTACCGGTATGATTCTGGTATCATTATACATTAAAATCGACTGTAACGTGTGCGTGTGTCCTGATTGTCACGGAGCTGGTCTTGTGGAGCATGTATGTTTCTACATGCAGTATGTGGTCTCTGTATTGCAGCCCTGATTGATTTTGAGTTTTTTGGATAGTATTATTGAAGTGAGCTGTAGAATTAGCTCCTTATTGATTTGTAGCAGTTACTCCAAGCAGTTCTGTAGTTCTAGTTGCTCGTTCCATGAGCTGAAGTATTTGTCCAGTACATTAGTAAAGCGATCTCAGAATAATACTATATTAACACTTTTTTCTTATGTTGGGAATGTTTACTATGATTTGGGTCTTTTATATCATGTATACAGTTGTAAATGTAAATGGGCAGTCGTGGGCTGGAGGTTAGGGATCTGGCCCTGTGACCGGAAGGTCGCTGGTTTGATCCCCAGCACCGGCAGTTCATGACTGAGGTGTCCTTGAGCAAGACACCTAACCCCCAACTGCTCCCCGGGTGCCGTGGATAGGGTTGCCCACTGCTCCGGGCAAGTGTGCTCACTGCCCCCAAGTGTGTGTGTGTGCTCACTAGTGTGTATGTGTTGTTTCACTTTACGGATGGGTTAAATGTGGAGGTGAAATTTCCCTGTTTGTGGGAATAAAAAGTGTATTTTAAATGCAAGCATACATTTTGTGGCCAAAAGTATGTGGACAGACCTCCAAATTGAGTTCAGGTTTTTCAGCCACATCTGTTCCTAACAGGTGTATAAAGTGAAGCTTATTGTCATGTGGTCTCCGTAGATGAACATTAGCGTCATCATGCTGAAGAGCTCAGTGACTTTAAACATGGCACTATCATAGGATGCTATCTTGGCCACAAGTTAGTTCATGAAATGTCGGCTCTGGTCCGTTATAAGGAGAAACAAGAGCTCAGCCATGAAGCAGTAGAAGACACGGACTCAGAGTGGCGCCGCAGAGTGCTGAAGTGCATAGTTTGTAAAAGTCACTTGTTCTCTGTTGCTTCACTCACACAAACTGCCTCATTGGCAAACTGTCTCTGGAAGCAACATAAGCACAACAACTCTGTCATTAGCTTCATGAAATGGATTTCCAGTGGCCGAGCAGCCGCACACAAGCCTGAGGTTACTGTGCACAATGCCAAGCATTGCTGGCCAGTGCTGGACTCTGGAGCAATATAAATATTTTCTCTGGAGTGATAAGTTACAGTTCACTATCTGGCAGTCTGATGGGTAAATCTGTGTTTGGCAGATGCCAGGAGAACGCCACATACTGGAATGCATAGTGTGAACTGTAAAGATTGGTGGAGGAGGGGTAATGTCTACGGCTGTTGTACAGAGTCTAGGCGTTGACTGGTGTTTGTTTTCAGGGCCGATACTCATACCGATTATTAGTAATCAAGGATACCAATAACTGATATTTGGGGCCGATATTCATTTGCCATAAATTTGAAGTTGACTTTGGTATTTGTAGTGTAAAATATATACAGTATCTCACAAAACTGAGAGCACCCCTCACATTTCTGCAGGTATGTTATTCTTTCTTTTGATGGGTCGACACTGTAGAACTGAAACTCTGATATAAGTTAAAGTGGTCAGTGTGCAGCTTGTACAGCAGTGCAGATTTACTGTCCTCTGAAAAGAACAACGCAGACATTAATGTCTAAACAGCTGGCAGCACAAGTGAGTCCACCTCACAGTGAATGTGTCCAGATTGTGCCCGACTGCATCATCGTCCCTCCCAGGTGTCGTGTGACTCGTTAGAGTTAAGAGGTTCCAGGTGTGAATGGAAGCTACAATTCGCTCATACTGGCCACTGGATATTCAACACGGCACCTCATGGTAAAGAATCTCTGAGGATGTGAGGAACAGAACTGCTGCTCTCCACAACGACGCCTGGGCTATAAGAAGACTGCCAACACCCTGAAACTGAGCTAAATACAGCAGTCATCCAGGACCGGTTCCACTTGGAACAGGCCTCGCCATGGTCAACCAAAGAAGTTTAGTCCAGTTGTACAGCGTCATATCCAGAGATTGGCTTTAAAAAAAAAAATAGATGCATGAGTGCTGCCAGCATTGCTGCAGAGGTTGAAGAAGTGGGAGGTCAGCCTGTCAGTGCTCAGACCATACGCCACACAATGCATCAACTCGGTCTGCATGGCCGTCGTCCCAGAAGGAAGCCTCTTCTGAAGCTGATGCATAAGAAATCCAGGAAACAATTTGCTGAAGACAAGCAGTCCAAGAACATGGATTACTGGAACCATGTGAGGGGTGCACTCACTTTTGGGAGATACTGTAAATTAATACTCTTACAACATACTCTAAATTAATATTAGAACATGCTTTGAGATTTAGTCAGTACAGACTGCTAAAATAGTAACAAGCATTTTGAAGATTAACTTTTAGTTAATAAACTAATAAAAATAACTTTATATAGCTCTCGATGTTTCATAGTCAGTTGCATATGTAAGAAAAATTAAGCTCAAAAAGAGGCCCCAAAATACAAATATTTATATTTTTCTTTAAATGGGTGCAAACAAGACTTTACAATGAATTTACTGCTTTCTGGAGGCTTGTCTGCATGTTTAGCCGTGCTTGATCTGGGATTTCAGCTGCTCAACAGTTCAAAGTCTCTTTTGTTGTAGTTTTTGTTTTATAATGCACGAAATGTTTTCAGTGGACGATGGGCAGGTCAGTTTAGCATCTGGACTCTCTTACTGCAGAGCCATGCAGGCATTGTCTTCCTCTACAGAATCATGTCTTTAATGCAGTTCTGCCTGAGGGCCCAAAGATCACGGCCAGCCAGTATTGGTTTTCTACCGTGTCTCTAGCAGACAGAGATTTCTCTGGATTCTCTGAATCTTTTAATGATATTATGCACCGTAGTTGATGAAATCCTCAAGTTCTTTGCTATTTTACGTTGAGACGTGTTATTCTCAAATTGTTGCTCTATTTGCCCGAACAGTCTTTCTCAGTGGTAACCATCTCCTCATCTTTACTTCTGAGAGACTTTCCTATTTATTTATTTAGCACAACACAACATTCATTGCACCTGTTCCAACTCAATATAACTTTATATTATATATATTTTTAAACAAAGTCTTTGTACCATTTTCAATTAAACAGAGTTTCAATGATTTACGCATCATTGTATTCTGTTTGTTTACACCTTGTGCAGCTTTTTTGTAAACAGGGTTGTAATATCTTGGTAGTTGAAAAATAATTATTTCTATACATGAACACGTGACCAGTGAATGGTGTGTAACACCACAGAAATGTGAACTTCAGGTAATAAACTAGACCACAAGTGAAAATGAGCCCTTTTAAGAAAGGAAACTTGAAGCCTACTTTCAAAAATACAATCTCTTGAAAGGCACTAAACCCTTGGCTCAAAGTTTCTGTTACCAGCCCTCAGATCTCCAGTGAGCCTGTTGCACCACAGCATGTGTCTGATTAATTGATCTTATGGAGGCCCAGATACAATCTCTCCCTATTTACACTAAGCTCAATTATTCACTAATGGCACTGCTTGAGTTACAGAAAGGTGAAAGGCACACTTTGGGGTGGATGACAAATCTCTCGGAACATCGGAACGTCAACCCTGCACGTGAAATCTGGAGCTTTAGTGAAGCTGCCAAGGTGATGCCTCCCACTCACCTTTGACTGGCTAGGAGTTGTTGGAGATGTTACAGACAAATCCACTTGTTTGTTGTGGCTGATTGCCTCCTGCTTTATTATTAACTGTTCGTTAAAGTCTGTAGTCCTATGTCAGCTGGTTTAGTCCTTTGACCTTAGTCCTTTGTACACTTTGATTTGTGAATTATTGCCAGAGATGTAGGGGAAAACGCTGGTTTTGGGATTGTGTGTTGTTGTACCAGTAGTGCCCCATTTTTAAATCCTGACCGTATCAGCTATGTGCTTGGACGTTGGACAAATTGGACTTAATTTATCACAATATAATAAAATACTACCATATTGCATCCCCCAAACTAAGTTTGGGAGTTTTTGAATGCTTGTATAAGTTGTAACCAGGTCTATCAGTTATGTAACTGCCTGTTCTTAATTATTTAGAGGGTACAAGTATGTTATGTTTATGTATTTGAGCTCAATCAGATGGAAACTACTAAGTGTCAACAGGAATCAAGGCAGCTAATCAGCCGGTGTGACCTGTTTAGATTTACACTTTAAAAGTTGCCTACAGTGAATGGGAGGAAAAAAGATGTTAATCGCAATTAATACAGCCATTAATCATCATCTAAAATCTCATGATCATGACGGGCCATGTTGTAACTTATATAGCTGTTAATACAACTTGAAACACATTTTAAATACATTTTTATTTTTTGAAACTCAAATATGCTGTAAAATGGAAAGGTTATCACCTTTTGTCACAGCATACAAAAATCAATACAGAAGGAAATTCATTACATGCCTGAAACGAGAGAGTGCCACGTTGTTTGATGTGCTGATATGAGATTGACATTTCTCAGCTATTATGTGTGGCCCAGCACAGCAGATGCAAATTCTAGATTTGAATATTTATCTCTGATGGAAATGAGTGGCCCTTAGCAGAGGTCGAGTATTGCCGTTGTGTTTGATGGCCCTGTTTTTACTGCTCTTCAAACCAAAAGGCACAAACGTTGGACCTTGATGGCTCCGTTTGCTCAGTATGTGAAGTTCCTACTACGCTTCACATACGGTTTTATTCATTCAGCTCAAGGCATGATTGTTCCCTGAAGTGAAGTGCATGGCCAAGCAGGTCTGATCAGAGCACCAACACCTTAGATACTGTATGTCCGTCGCTACTTAGTCATTCATCTTTGGACTGGACCCTTCTTATCAAAAACCCCTCTAACATGTTTACTAATGTGCTTTTTTGGTAGAGAGGTGTTTTTCTAGCTAGGTGAGGTTCTTGAAAACCGAGGTGAGGTGAAGTGCCTCTCTTGGAGAGCTCTGCTGTTCATCAGGCTTCTGTGTGTCTAATAATGGTTGGATAATGGGTCACCTTGGTCTCATGTATCTAAGTGATGTTATGGCAAAGACCGCAGAGCGGGTTCATATGGGGGTGAGATTTCCTGCTTCGGAAAGAAAAGAAGGAGGAGAAGAAAAGCATAGCCATGGGAAAAGTAATCACAGAGCGGAGAGACTGTACATTTGCTGTACAGAGCTAAAGAGGCTCCAGTATTTAAACCCGCAGAGGATCGCCCACAGCTTATTAATATTTTTTTCCTCCTCTCTGAGGCTCGTGTCCTGATTAATGTGCCCTGTTGGAGATTCTGAGCAAGTTTCATCAAAAAAGATTCTTATTATTATACCCATAATATCATTTTAATTGTAGACGTTTCTCTCGGTGGTGCTTTCAGTTTTCCAAGCTTACTATTAACAGCAATTTTATATTTGTATTATTAGCCTATGTAATCATGAAATACCTGTTCTACTAAATCATAATTGCTTTGGAATAAATGATCAACATCTGAGAAATGTTTAGAATTAACGGATATTTCAAGGCAGTATTGGTTGGGTAATTTATTATACTGTGAAAGAGCAGAACATATTTGGGTGATTCTGTGTTACGGTGCTGCATTTGTTACCCTACAGAAATAAATGCAATGTGTCTCTAGGCCTGTGACGATTATTACATAATGGCCTGGCCTAATTATTTTCCTGTTATTTCTTTTTGATCATATGTTTACATCACAACAAATAGTAATTAATTAGGTGTTTTTATCAGTTGGTTTGAGGCAGACACGTAAATAAAAAGGTAGAAATCACTTATTGAGACACATCTTGGATCATATGAAAACTACAATTTTTACTTCTGACTTGGTGCTATATCATCTTTAGAGGTCAGCATGTAATGCTAGCTAACATTTAATGATTGTGACAGGCCTAATTTCTCAGCAGTGCTAATATACACTCACCTACCACTTTATTAGGTACAGTTCAGTTGCTTGTTAACACAAACAGCTAATCAGCCAATCACACGGCCGCAGCTCACTGCATTTAGGCCTGTAGAGGTGGTCAAGGCGACTTGCTGAAGTGCAGACCGAGCATCAGAACGGGGAAGAAAGGGGATTTAAGGGGCTTTGAACGTGGCGTGGTTGTTGGTGCCAGACAGGCTGGTCTGAGTATTTCAGAAACTGCTGATCTGCTGGGATTTTCACGCTCAACCATCTCTAGGGTTTACAGAGAACGGTCCGAAAAAGAGGAAATATCCAGTGAGCGGTCAGTTGTGTGGACGAAAATGCCTTGATGTGAGAGGTCAGAGGAGAATGGGCAGACTGGTTCCAGATGATAGAAAGGCAGCAGGAACTCAAATAACCAAGCAGAATCTCTGAGGAACGTTTCCAACACCTTGTTGAAAGTCTGGCACAAAGAATTAAGACAGTTCTGAAGGGAAAAGGGGGTCCAGCCTTTTACTAGCTGTACCTAATAAAGTGGCCGGTGAGTGTAGGTGGATCCACATAGATTTAGTCCCAGTTTTTCCAATTTGTAGAAGAAACATATCAGACATATGCATCAGCCCACAGTTTCTAGTGCGAATTATACAAATGTTTGTCTAGTAGATTTGGGCGTTGCTGTTTCTCACCTTTTCTGCTCTGACCTTACCATTCTCAGCGAGCTTAGACCTAATGACCACTTCAGTTAAAGTCAACATCTTGCTGTTACCGAAATGGGCCTTAATGACCGTAGGGCTGTGTTTGGACAGGTAAACCAAGCAGAATATCTTCACATAAGATATTGCAAATAAATCTGTTTGATTTTCCTATTTGAAAAGGCACATGGATCAAAAACACTTACTACATACAGTACTGTGTGTACCAGTCAGCAGTTTCAGAGTGATCACACCTGCTTGTCACAGAAAAGGAAAAGTCAGGAATGAATGGCATAAAGCGGTCTGTGTGTCTGGGAATATTCAGGGGAGTGTAACAAAACTGCAAATATCAAAACTGCATTATGCTAAGAAAGCTAGTTAATATTTAATTGAGTAACAGAAGACCTGACATGCACAAGCTCAAGTCAATATCTCTCTTACCTTTTAAAGCAGTAGAACCTTTTCACAGATTTTTTTCCTGTCAAATGTCTTGCTGCAGGCCTTAAAGTGAGTATTCTTGCAGGTAAACCTGGCACACCTGCATTTCCACCCATGAACACCAGTTGATTTTACAGCAGGGAGAGTGAGTGCCAGTGTGGGGTCCAGGTAGGTATATCTTGCTGTGTGTGTAGTTGTCAGCTGTATATAATACCTCTCTAAGAAGTATATTTGTAATGCCTGCTGTGGCAGAACGTGGTTCAGTCATAGCGTCCCTTCCCTTACGTGCGCTGACCGTGCTCCTGGAAAGACATTTACTCATGTTTGATGGACAGGACCTGCACTCGATGCCTGGGTTCAGATTATAATGGGCTAACTTCTCCCCTGGCATTGCTCTCCTGTGCCTCAGTTCACCATGTTTCTAGCTCTGGCTGAGCTTCTTCTCTAAAGCTGTTCTTCCCTCCAGTCAGTTGCTTGATTTGAACCACATATACGCAGCATGAGGCCCCCCTAGCTTGAGCTCTCGCCTCCTGCAGTGCACAGGAAAGCAGAAAGTAGCTTAAGCCTCCTTTGCCTGTTTTAGCTTGACCTGACCAGGGGCTGTTGTGGTGGGTGAAGTTATTACTGTTGAAAGGGTGATGATTTTACACAGGGAAGCCAGAGTATATGCTGACCTGTTCTGAAAGTGGACATTAACAGCATTTTATCAGTTAGTCCCTGAATAACGTCACCGGATGCCGTAACTTCTGAGAATTTCTGAGGGGCTATGGTCGTCAGTTTTTTATGAGCTTCGCTGCTGATCTCATTAAATCCTTCTAGGTAATGTTACATTACCAGATGCGACCATTAGGAAGAAGTTCAGAGTTATAATCAGTTATTTCACGGAATTCTGAGGAGCATGAAGGCAGTCTAGCTCATGTAAAGGATGCTAATGTTTGAAATCTTTGAAAGACGTGTGTGTGTGATTGTGTGTGTGTGTGTGTGTGTGTACACTGCTCAAAAAATAAAGGGAACACTCAAATAACACATCCTAGATCTGAATGAATGAAATATTCTCATTGAATACTTTGTTCTGTACAAAGTTGAATGTGCTGACAACAAAATCACAAAAATCATCAATGGAAATCAAACTTATTAACCAGTGGAGGCCTGGATTTGGAGTCACACACAGAATTAAAGTGGAAAAACACACGACAGGCTGATCCAACTTTGATGTGATGTCCTTAAAACAAGTCAAAATGAGGCTCAGTGTTGTGTGTGGCCTCCACGTGCCTGTATGACCTCCCTACAACGCCTGGGCAGCTCCTGATGAGGTGGCGGATGGTCTCCTGAGAGATCTCCTCCCAGACCTGGACTAAAGCATCCGCCAACTCCTGGACAGTCTGTGGTGCAACGTGACGTTGGTGGATGGAGCGAGACATGATGTCCCAGATGTGCTCAATCGGATTCAGGTCTGGGGAACGGGCGGGTCGGTCCAGAGCTTCAATGCCTTCATCTTGCAGGAGCTGCTGACACACTCCAGCCACATGAGGTCTAGCACTGTCCTGCATTAGGAGGAACCCAGGGCCAACCACACCAGCATATGGTCTCACAAGGGGTCTGAGGATCTCATCTCGGTAGCTAATGGCAGTCAGGCTACCTCTGGCGAGCACATGGAGGGCTGTGTGGCCCTCCAAAGAAATGCCACCCCACACCATTACTGACCCACTGCCAAACCGGTCATGCTGAAGGATGTTGCAGGCAGCAGATCGCTCTCCACGGCGTCTCCAGACTCTGTCACGTCTGTCACATGTGCTCAGTGTGAACCTGCTTTCATGCTGACACACTGCGCCAGTGGCCAATTTGCCAATCCTGGTGTTCTCTGGCAAATGCCAAGCGTCGTGCACGGTGTTGGGCTGTGAGCACAACCCCCATCTGTGGACGTCGGGCCCTCATACCATCCTCATGGAGTCGGTTTCTAACCGTTTGTGCAGACACATGCACATTTGTGGCCTGCTGGAGGTGATTCTGCAGGGCTCTGGCAGCTCCTCCTGTTCCTCCTTGCACTAAGGTGGAGGTAGCGGTCCTGAGTGTGTCTTGCTAATCGCCAGTGATCTCCACCTGTTGTCTTTTTCCATTTGCACAACAGCTGTGAAAATGATGGTCAGTGTTGCTTCCTAAGTGGACAGTTTGATTTCACAGAAGTTTGATTTACTCTGAGTTATATTGTGTTGTTTAAGTGCTCCCTTTATTTTTTTGAGCAGTGTATATCGCTGTTGTCGGAAGAAAACCCATCATCCCCATTTTTGATGTTTTGACTACAGAAAAATGACCTAAAATTTTTTGGAAGAAAGAGTGTATGTGTGTATGTGTGTATGTGTGTGTGTGTGTGTGTGTGTGTATGTGTGTGTATGTGTGTGTGTGTACAATAAAAAAAAAAATATTTTTTTTTACACACACACAGAGTGGGCCATTTATATGGATACACCCAAATAAAATGGGAATGGTTGGTGATATTAACTTCCTGTTTGTGGCACTTTAGTTTATGGGAGGGGGAAAACTTTTCAAGATGGGTGGTCACCATGGCGGCCATTTTGAAGTCGGCCATTTTGGATCCAACTTTTGTTTTTTCCGTGGGAAGAGGGTCGTGTGACACGTCAAACTTGCTGAGAATTTCACTAGAAAAACAGTGGTGTGCTTGGTTTTAACGTCACTTTATTATTTCATGAGTTATTTACACATTTCTGACCACTTATAAAACGTGTTCTAAGTGCTGCCCGTTGTGTTTGATCGTCAGTGCAGCCTCTTCTCCCGCTTTTCACACACTGAGAGCAACACCGCAGAAGGAATGCCAGCACAGGCTTCCAGTATCCGTAGTATCAGGTGCTGCACATCTCGTATCTTCACAGCATAGACAACCTGCCGTCAGATGACCCCAAAGATAAAAGTCTAAGGGGGTCAAATCGGGATACCTTAGGGGCCATTCAACTGGCCCAGGATGACCAATCCACTTTGGAAGCTGGCACGTTCCCTGAGTGTTTCGAGCAAGATGGTGCACCACCACATTATGGGTGTCAGGTCTGAGCATTCCTAGATGAACAGTTTCCTGGAAAGTGGATTGGTTGTCTGAAGAGTTGACTTATCTGAGGAGTTCTGGGTAGTAATTTAACGTAATTCTCAGTATTATACAGCTCTGTTAGGTATTTTAGAATTATCTGTAGTGGTCATTCTGGACACCGATTAGTCCTGTTACTAGCATATTAAAATACTTTCATACATGCATCTTCAACAAAATTGGTTTTGTATCGGTATCCCTCTGGAAGAGCTGGAGGAGGAGGTGTGGGGGAGAGGGAGGCCTGGGCTGCTGCCCCCACGACCCGGACCCGGATAAGCAGGGATGGACGGATGGTTTTGTATTGACACACGTTGACTCAGTCTGCAGCTGGCGCATTCCTAAAATTAGTGTTGATTTTATTTCTGTTTACTCTGTTTGAATTATTGGTGAACTTTGACCTGTCTTATGACAACTTGGCTTCATATGTTTGGGAGAAAGCTTCTTAAAGTGTTAGTCAAGAGGAAGTTGGCGTGTCTGAAAAATCACATTAAAATTACTGCAAACAATACAGTCTGTGTGTGTGTGTGTGTGTGTGTGTGTGAGAGAGAGAGAGAGCAGGAAGCGAACTTGGTTAATATATAATTGGAGTAGATATTTCAGCTTATCTTTGTTTTATCTCCCTTTTTAATCATTTTTCTTGTTTTGTCACTGAAGTGGAATTCAAGGTTAGGAAACAGAGCAGAGCAAGTCGTTCCTACCTGACTAACTACTTTGTATCAATGACTTAGAAAAGATATGAAAGATAAAACTATACAGTGTGGAAAGGGTTGAGTCCCAGTATCTCTCCAGTATATGTATGTGGTACGTTTCCAACTGTAGTTCAGTCGTTGTTCTTTCCTTTACTACTTATTTCGAGAGTGTGAGTCATCTGCTGTGAGTGGACCACGCTGTGGAGTAGCCTCAAAGTACAGAGTGCTTAGTCCTTAATCTTGTTACTGGGTTTTGTTGCTTTAGTCTGCAGAGATGCCATGTTCTCATGGCTTGATTTAGACAAAAATCTTCCCAGCTTTTTTGGATTAACTCTTAGAAGTGGCGGGTTTCGCCAGCGATGACAAAAGCGTGATGTAGTTTGCTCTAAATAATCAAAAATAATCTGATATCTAAAAGTCTAAACATTTTGCCAAAAGCACAGATTCTTTATCAGCACACTTCAGATTTGAATTTGATATTTTAAATAATTTTGCATTGCAGTCGTCGTTTGTGCTCAGGGCTCTTGTGTACTGGGTTACCTGTTTGAAGTGTCCTCAGTATTCGAGCACTGAAGCCTCTGTTTGGGCGTTTGTGGAGTTTAATCACAGGAAGATGGAGAAAGTGAACAATTCGGTGAAGCACGGATTTTTATTGTTTTAGCAGAGCTTTTGTAAATAAGTATGTTAACCTGTGTTGTTCCTTGTTACTCCATGTCCTAACGTGAGGGGTGCGCTGTTAAAGACACGTTTGCGCTGCTGCTATCCCACGCCATTTTTTTGCTTCTCCCTGTTGAAAATGAATGGGGGTGAATTTTCAAATGGTGAGTTTGCGGGCAGTGGACGCGTCCATGGTGAGTTTGCGGGCAGTGGACGCGTCCATGGTGAGTTTGCGGGCAGTGGACGCGTCCATGGTGAGTTTGCGGCCAGTGGACGCGTCCATGGTGAGTTTGCGGCCAGTGGACGCGTCCATGGTGAGTTTGCGGGCAGTGGACGCGTCCATTACTGAACTAAATATTCCCTAAACATCGACCTCAAGTCAGTACCACTCGTACTTGACTGAACTTTGCTCCACCCCACGGAAACACAGGGAGATGGCAGCCCGTGACCACAGCATGTTGACCGTTGAGTTCTCTTGCGTGGACTTCTTCCTGATCTTGAACCAAAAGATTCATTCAGTGTTAAAGGTGAAGCACTTTTTAGAGCAAGGCTGAGATTTGTGGTCTGTGACGAAGTGACTAAGGAATGCAGGCCCAGTCGTCCCATGAAGTGACATGTTTACTGTTTGGCTATTCTTGTGTAATTTCTGTAAATGTGTCCATTGGTGTATGTGGGGTGGCCTTCTGGGGGCTTGGGGGGTGCAGATGGAGGGAAAGAGGGAGAGGGGTCACTTTCTTTTTTTTTTCCTTAAAAAGGGGCACATTCTGAAAAACTTAAGAACTCCTCTTTTTTATTTTATTTTATTTTATTTTATTTTTATTTATTTATTTATTTGTTTATTTATTTGACATTGCATTACTGTTCCTCATTGCAGTCGGTGACCCCATTCTGTGAAGTCCAAAATGAATGGCTATGCTGCCCCCACCTACCCTTCTGGAGGCTTCAGTTCCTACTCATCCCAGCTGAAGTAAGTAACTCGCCCTCTCTTTAACTGATGATTTCACGAAGCCGTTTGCTCATACATGCACACACACTGACCTACGCCCACTTTATCGAGCTACCTATAAATAATTATCACAGCCCACAACCGATAAAGCAGGCCTCTTTACTGTGCTTGGCCAAACCCGCCCATTAGATGTGCTTCTCTTATTGCTGCCAAGATCCACTGAAGACTTGGAGCCAAATTATGAGCAACAATGCCATTTTCTTATTACTGTCTTCTTTGCCAGCGCTGGAGTGATCTCTAAAAAAAGCTGGCTTTGTAGTTTTGGAAAAGCTTGAGGGAATAGTTCAGAGAAAAATCAGATGTACACATTTTTCCCCTTAGCCTAGTTGTAAGTGATCAGCTAGGATCATGTTTGATGTCTGAAGTTAACAGAATTTAATGCTCAGTAATTATTATTGTGAAAAGGCAAATCTGAATCATCACAAACTTGCATCAGACATTTAGTACTTACGTAATCTCAAATAGACCTGCTTTAGTAGTTTGGGACACTGTATAAAATACTGTTATCTTAAACCAAGTAGTTTTTATTTAAAGCTGAAATGTAGAGCTGGAAAATGTTAAAGCTCTGTTGTAGTGTTTAGGTAGAATGGATAAAATAATAAAATTAGCCCCATTTCACAGAAGCCTGGCAATATTTCTGACAGTAAAAATTTCTTTTGTAACATTTTAGTTCTGATGTAGTAGTATTATTATTATTATTATTATTATTATTATTATTATTATTATTATTATTCCAAAATATGTAACTTAGTGAAAGTGTATGTACTATTTGAGTCCACCCTTATGTCCATCCTGATTTAGCCAAACGTTCTGGCATTGCTGTCATAATTTCCCAAGATGCTCATGTTCTAGATCCGGGCGTGTCAGCATTCCTGATGAATACTTCCACTAACGCTACATTATTAATTCCTCCTCCAATTAGTGCGAGCCATAGAATCGAACAATATCAAGTGTCCAGTCTACTCGTTAGCACCGGTGACACTTGAGTCCACCTCAACACCAAAGAGCACTCGCACTCCTGTTCTCATATTTACTCTTCTTGAGTAAACAGCGCAGAATTAACTGAATCACTGGAGCATTTCTTTAGAAGCCGCCTGGCTTTTGTACTTTGTTTGGTTACCAGGTTTTTAATGCTTGAATTCTTTCTAATCTACTTTTTATCTTGTAATTTTTTAGTGATGTAATTAGGCCGGTCACAATTGTGATTAGGCGATTGTGTAATAATTATGTAAGCTGACCGCGACTGTTTTCCACAGTTGTGAGCTTTGACAATCATATGTGTTCGTTGGTTCTGCTCACATCTCTTAGGATGACGTAAATAAGAAGACAGCACATCTGTTAGTTGCCTGAAAGATATTCTATGAGTGCCAGTATCACGCAGATGTTCCATCGTAAGATTATAAGAGTTACAGCAAAGATGTTAATAAATACAAGCCAACCTCCATTCAGGGGCAGTTGTGGGCTGGAGGTTAGGGATCTGGCCCTGTGACCGGAAGGTTGCCGGTTCGATCCCTAGAGCTGACAGTCCATGACTGAGGTGTCCTTGAGCAAGACACCTAACCCCCAACTGCTCCCCGGGCGCCGTGGATAGGGCTGCCCACCGGCCCCTAGTGTGTGTGTGTGTGTATTCACTAGAGTGTATGTGGTGTTTCACTTCACGGATGGGTTAAATGCGGAGGTGGAATTTCCCCGTTTGTGGGATCAAAAAAAGTATCACTTCATCAAAACACGGTGGTAATTACTCAAAGAGGTATACAGTGCAAATCTGATCATAAAATTAGTGCACTCAGATTTTACTGACAGATATGGCAAATCATATATTTCATCTTTGCTGTATTTGTACGATCAAACTCACATCTGATAGTAGAGTCTGTAAATTTGAGCTTAATAGTTTAAGAACCTGAAAAAATGAGTATCTTAACTCTTATAGTCTGTAATAGTGGCAATAAGAGTGAAAATAGGAAATGATGGTGATACTAATAATTTGTGTGCTTAGCAATCCAGTTCTAAAGTGTTTGTACTGATTTTATGTGCCCTTATGTGTTGCTGTGAACACATGATGCTCTGTTTAAAGACCTGTTGTACTGTGCTGTGTGTTTTGTATGACTGGCACCACACACCCTAAAAAACACAGCTAGTTCTGAAGATCTCATACACTACAATAATGCATCATTTAACTGTGTTCCATTAATATCTGGGGAAAATATTATATTACAAAATCACATCATTCTAATGTCTTAAAAAAAGACTAAGAACAGCTTGATGGACACCATGTTGACCTTTCTTTCTTTCTTTGTGCTGTGCAGTGGCCATGGCTCCCCATCACCAGAGCTCCCAGCACACAATGCCAACAAGTCCAGCGGAAAGGCCCTTTATGGTATGTGTCCTTTCTTGTTTTTCCTCTTTTCAGTATGTTCTCCTGAACTGTAACTGTGAGGATGGTAGGGTAGACATGGCATAAATGACAGACTGACTGACCCCTTCTTCGCTAGAAGTATATTTTGACACAGCATTTCAATGGCTCCTTTTTCAGTGGCTGTTTTCCCAACGACGTTCTGTTTCCGTAGTACAGCATTTTGTATGTTAGTCCGTGATGCCTCAGCATTATGAGTAGGAGCATCATATATGATGTACATGTGCTGTCTCCACCTGCTGTCTGCTCAAGTGTAGTGCACTGTTTTTGCCCAGGTGAAAATTCTTATCTTTGTGCTCCAGGCTTTCACATATCACACCTCTCCGATAATCATCGTTTCCGTCAGCCAGCTGTCTTCTTATCTAACACCATGCGTTTTGCACCCCTCATATGACTAGGCCAGAGGCAGAGAAACGAGCTGAACTTTGAGAGGTTGAATGGAGAGGCTGGTTGCCTTTCATATATTGCTCTAGCTCCCTGTATTAAGGATGAGTCCCTTATCTCCATGGCAACATGTCCTTTTGTTGTCTTCCCATCCCCTTGCTGCCTTTGCTCTTCATCGTTGCGCCCTGCTGCAGACATGACGCGTGTTTATCTGCCCGCACCCTGCTTTCGTTCCGTTTTCATCCCTTCCCTGTAGATACTATTCTTGTAGTGGCTGGCTCTGTAAACCTAACCTTCAAACCCTTCATAACCAGAATCACACGTTGCATTAATGTTTGTTTCCCTTGCGGGGACACAGCTGTATGTCATTCTCACTGCACTGCCTTGAATGTTCCTGTGTGGAAGTGTCGCGGCCAAAGTTAGGGGGGCCATGGTGGCCATGCTCCTGCAGAGCCAAAGTCTGTCTGTCTCCGCATGAGCTCTCTGCGGTGTGCAAACCTGAAAGGCCAACAAACATCAAACACAAAACTGGCCATGCCTCATATAGACAGACGTGCAACAGATCTAAAAGAGCAGGAGTGTTTAGCCCCGGCTGCTTTCCAGCACAGTTTGGTGCTGTCCCTGCAGTAACACTAGAGTTCTCAATCTTATTGAGCTGTTAGCCCCTAAAAATAGAGGTTGGGGTTTATGAGCTGTTCCACGTCAGCATATCAGAACTGCAACTAGACTACAGTGAGGGTTAGTTGTGTGTTTGTCTGCTGTGACTGAAAAGCCAGTTTTTTTAGTGCTCTAGTAAATCTCTGTTGCCTGTGTCGACAAATTACATAAAGGTTACTGTCGCTGTCAAAGGGAAATTTGAGGTTTTATGTCTGAGATCAGAACAGGTACTGAAACTTTTGCTGTTATCTACCTTCTTATTTTACAGCCCCCATTCCTTTGTATTATTGTTTATTCACTCACCCCTTTATTGACATCTTTTGTCCACCACACTGCCTACGTGTTGCTCATGCCCTCAGGGACAGATGGACTTTACTTCCTACGCTCTTCTGCCAAACACAAAAAGAAAGGTAGAGCACAGTGGAGCATGGTGTGAGGAATGTGTTTGTGTGCAAGACACTTCTTCAGTTTACAGCCTTCTGCCAGCAGGCCCTTAGTGAATGATCCTTTCCTTTAGAGTGGTCTCTCTTCTACCAGTGATCCCTTCCCTTAGAGTGGTCTCTCTTCTACCAGTGATCCCTTCCCTTAGAGTGGTCTCTTCTACCAGTGATCCCTTTCTTTAGAATGGTCTCTCTTCTACCAGTGATCCTTTCCTTTAGAGTGGTCTCTCTTCTACCAGTGATCCCTTCCCTTAGAGTGGTCTCTCTTCTACCAGTGATCCCTTTCTTTAGAGTGGTCTCTCTTCTACCGGTGAACCCTTCCCTTAGAGTGGTCTCTTCTACCGGTGATCCCTTCCCTTAGAGTGGTCTCTCTTCTACCAGTGATCCCTTTCTTTAGAGTGGTCTCTCTTCTACCAGTGATCCCTTCCCTTAGAGTGGTCTCTCTTCTACCGGTGATCCCTTTCTTTAGAGTGGTCTCTCTTCTACCAGTGATCCTTTCCTTTAGAGTGGTCTCTCTTCTACCAGTGATCCCTTCCCTTAGAGTGGTCTCTCTTCTACCAGTGATCCCCTCCCTTAGAGTGGTCTCTCTTCTACCAGTGATCCTTTCCTTTAGAGTGGTCTCTCTTCTACCAGTGATCCCTTTCTTTAGAGTGGTCTCTCTTCTACCGGTGATCCCTTCCCTTAGAGTGGTCTCTCTTCTACCGGTGATCCCTTCCCTTAGAGTGGTCTCTCTTCTACCAGTGATCCCTTTCTTTAGAGTGGTCTCTCTTCTATCGGTGATCCCTTCCCTTAGAGTGGTCTCTCTTCTACCGGTGATCCCTTTCTTTAGAGTGGTCTCTCTTCTACCAGTGATCCCTTTCTTTAGAGTGGTCTCTCTTCTACCAGTGATCCCTTCCCTTAGAGTGGTCTCTCTTCTACCGGTGATCCCTTTCTTTAGAGTGGTCTCTCTTCTACCAGTGATCCCTTCCCTTAGAGTGGTCTCTCTTCTACCAGTGATCCTTTCCTTTAGAGTGGTCTCTCTTCTACCAGTGATCCCTTCCCTTAGAGTGGTCTCTCTTCTACCAGTGATCCCCTCCCTTAGAGTGGTCTCTCTTCTACCGGTGATCCCTTTCTTTAGAGTGGTCTCTCTTCTACCAGTGATCCCTTCCCTTAGAGTGGTCTCTCTTCTACCAGTGATCCTTTCCTTTAGAGTGGTCTCTCTTCTACCAGTGATCCCTTCCCTTAGAGTGGTCTCTCTTCTACCAGTGATCCCTTCCCTTAGAGTGGTCTCTCTTCTACCAGTGATCCCTTTCTTTAGAGTGGTCTCTCTTCTACCAGTGATCCCTTTCTTTAGAGTGGTCTCTCTTCTACCGGTGATCCCTTCCCTTAGAGTGGTCTCTCTTCTACCGGTGATCCCTTCCCTTAGAGTGGTCTCTCTTCTACCAGTGATCCCTTCCCTTAAGAGCACACATTTTCAGCCCTGGTGCTGAAGTACCCTCTGTCCTACACATTTTTGGGTTTTCTCTGATCTAACACATCCACATCAAATCAGGAAGAGTTCATTTATTTGGATCAAAGCAGCGGTACTCCAGGACCAGGGTTTGGAGCCTTAGCGTGATTCCTTTTTTAAGAGTGGTTCCTTCTCTTAGTGACCTTCTGTCCATTAGTGGCTTCTTCCTTTTGAGTGATCTCTCTTCTATCATTCCTGTTCTATTTTTTAGAGCTACTACATACATTTATTCCATTCTCTCTCTCTCTCTCTCTCTCTCTCTCTCTCTCTCTCTCTCTCTCTCTCTCTCTCTCTCTCAAGCTTCTCTGTCTCTCTCTCTCTCTCTCTCTCTCTCTCTCTATCTTCTCTGTCTCTCTTTCTCTCTCTCTCTCTCTCTCTCTCTCTCTCTCTCACTCACTCACTCACTCACTCACTCACTCACTCACTCACTCACTCACTCACTCACTCACTCACTCACAGTGACACACACATACTCAGACACACATAGTTTAAATGTTATTTAATGTTATCTCATATTGGCTGATGCAAGGAATGATTGCAAGACAAGATAATGACACAATTGCCCTTTGATATGAGTGTTTGTTTGTTTGTTTGTTTTCCTTTTACATTCTTTTTAACACTCTTTTTGCTGTACTACTGCAGTCTTAATTCTCTGCCACATCCTCCTCTTGTGTGTAGTTAATTTCTTTCACCAATGGTTAATTTCAGGGTTTTTCAGGAACCCTGGTAATTTAAATTACAGACAGATGGACAGAAATATAGAGAAATGATCATCATCATCAGTTTGACTTCCATCTGTTACTCAGAAGACTTGCAGCAGGTCTCCCATATAATGAGTTAGTTTAGTCTTAAACTGAATACCAGTGGTGAGTCGTCACTGAAGATCCGTTATTCCTGTCGTAGGTCTAAACTTGTACTGAGAAACTGGCTGTTAGTGTTTTAATCTTATTGACCACTAGAATGTTTCACAAGAAGGTTTGTCATAAATGTGTAATACACACTTACACACACTCTCTTACGTAGTGTTTTCTTGTTTCCGTAGAGCAACGGAAGAGCTACACTAAAAACAGCATTAACAGCATGACGGACACATCGCAGTACCATGTTGAAGTAAGAATCTTTTATTCTTTGTTCTCTGTCCACTGTAAGAACACTGTTTTTTACCTTTAATTTACCCAGACTGCCTTAAAATTCAGATTTTATTAGGTAAAAATAAAATAAGGTAAAAGAATGTATAAAAAATAAATTATTGTTCTGTTAACAATTTGAAGTTCAATTTATTTTGGGTAGCCAGGTTAGTTTTAGTTAAGACAATGTATTTTCTTTTCTTTTCTTTTCTTTTCTTTTCTTTCTTTCTTTCTTTCTTTCTTTCGTTCTTTCTTTCTGTCTTTCTTTCGTTCTGTCTTTCTGTCTTTCTTTCTTTCTTTCGTTCTTTCTTTCTTTCTTTCTTTCTTTCGTTCTTTCTTTCTTTCTTTCTTTCTCTCTTTCACTGTATTGAGCGGTCATGTATAGATGCTCATGCCCAAATACATGCTGTTGTTTAGAAAGGATTTCATAATTTTACACAATGTTTCCGAGTAATTAATGCTCATCCCTTTCTGTCTTCTTACAGCATCTAACAACGTTTGTCATGGATCGCAAGGATGCCATGATGACCATAGAGGATGGTATCCGTAAACTGCGCTTGCTTGATGCGAAAGGAAAGGTGTGGACACAGGACATGCTGCTGCAGGTGGATGAAAAAGCAGTCAGCCTCATTGATCCTGATACCAAGGTGAGGAATAGCGGCTCTGTCAAGTTTCTCTCCATGGAAAAGCCCAGTAACTAGAAACTGCCGGCACTGACCAGAGGCAATTTCATAATATAGGAAATAAAAGGCAATCAATAGATTTTAAACCAGTAAACTGTCCCTAAGAGGTTTGATAAATAGGGTTAAACTTGCATGCACATCTAAAATAAGATTCATTTTACAGATGAGTTCTCTCCTTCCTGTGAACTCCTCATAATAGGTTTTGAATATTTAATGATTTTTAGATGAATAGCCGGATTTTAGCCTCTTTGAGATGTTGAAAGCAAAATTCTCCAGAAAATACCACTAAACTTTGCTGTAGTGAGTTTCAGAGCATTTGAGATGAGTCTTGTTTGTTTTTCTTTCTTTCAGAATGAGCTGGAGAATTTCCCGCTGGCTACAGTGCAGCACTGCCAGGCCATCATGAACTCCTGCAATTATGATTCCATCTTGGCGCTGGTGTGTAAAGAGTCTGGACAAGGCAAACCGGACCTGCACCTCTTCCAATGCGATGACATCAAGGTGAGCAGCAGGCTGATTGATTTAGCCTAAAGGTAGCCTTTAAATCGTCCAGGCATTAATATTGATGTGTAATGTATTTTACTGGTTACAGCCAAGCTGAGCAAGTGGTGAAAGGATGATGCCAGTGGAATAAAGTATTCGGTTCAGTTCTACGAGTGTTCTGTGTTTTACTCCCATGTATTTGGGCACGTTGATAAGAAATGAACAGAATTTGCTCACAATTAATGATTTGATAAGTCCAGTATATGCCACACATTTTGTCTTAACTTGAAATGGGATTTAGTTTTCCACAAATATGATTATACTCATTATATCCTGCGTTAGGTGCAGTTTGTCTGTTATAATAATAATATATTATTATTATTATAATATGTAATAATGAACATTGTGTAGCTTGTTTTGGGCTGCTGTTCATTGCTGTTTGCCGTCTCTCCTCAGGCAAATTTGATACATGCAGACATTGACAGTGCTATCAGTGACCACAAGGGAGGAAAGGCTAAAAAGAGGCCAGAGACCCTGAAGTAAGGCACAAATTTTGTTCTTGATATGACGCATCATTTTTATGACGTTAACATCCTTTTAATTGAAAGCATATGTGGAGTGTGAGAGCAGCAAGCACCCTGCATGGATTTGATCCAAGTCATGATATTCAAAGTGTTATTGTAATAATTTCCACTTTCACTGTTGCCATGGCTACTAGCTCTCTTTCTGCATCCGTCTTAGAATGATTCTGAAAAGCGATGGGGCCATTCCACCTCCCCCTGGCGGCCCCGCCCCTGAGCCCCCCGCTACTGTCAATCAAGTGGATGTGAAGAGCAGAGTGGCTGCTTGGTCAGCTTGGGCCAATGAGCAGCAGGACTGTGAGTTGAATATATATTAGCCTAAAATGTTGATCTCGTTCCTTCTCCCAGTGCTGTAACTACAATATTGATCACTGTGTCTTGCCATACTATGGAGAATATTTGTTGCTTGCCCCTCTAATTTTTGTTCAGTTCTCATTGATGTCATTCCGTATCATTAAACTAACCATTTAATAATCTCTCTCTTTCATGGTCCTGCCCCATTCCACACACATCTGCTTACTGTCCTCACTAATGCTGTCAGCATCCACTCTGTTCAGACATCCTATAAGATAGAATGGGTTTTGTGCATTTGCTTGTTTGCACAGATGATAAACAGAGGCCGTACGGTGAACAGGATGAATCTCCGGAGATGACCGCAGCGCGAGTAGACAGAGATGTGGTGAGTATCATCAAACTGCCACTCTCCAGATAGGGCTCATCATCTCCCAGCTCCTCATGGTAGTATTATCAAACCAAAACAACACCAATAGCACATGGTCAGTTTGACAGCTGGCTGCGATATCAATAGCACACATCCTTTTACGCAGACTCTCGCTGGTGCTCTCCACCCCACAGAGGAAAGCTGTTGTGTTATCGATTTCCTGAGAGTCATAATAAGTGTAAATAATGATTACTCAGATCCTGTATAAGCTACAGCATATTGCAGGTTCTCCACTAGTATTTCATGCCATGTAAAATAGAAAATCAAGCTTTAATCAGGCTGGCAATTTTGGTCTAAACCTAAATACAGCCAGGTCACTTTTGCACAGCTCAAACTTTTGAATTCAAAATTCTGTCCAAAATGGATCGAGACCCGTCTGTTACCACCTAAAGTGCTGAATAAAACTTCATAGTATACTTATACCACACACACACACACACACACACACGCACGCACACACACACACACACACACACACACACACACACACACACGCACACTTCAAGTATAGCGCTGATGGTGTAGCAACAATAGTAGATCATGGATTAATAAAATAATAAAATAAAATATGATAAATTAATCAGCTGTTCAAATAGGTTTGTTCATCAAGTAGTGCTTCCAAACAACATCCAAAACCTTTGTGTCTGGACAGATGTGCTGCTTGCTGTGTGGTACTGATATAACATCATATTAACCTTCCCCTGTTTAATCCTAAAACTATATTTCTTTAAATAGAACATGTTACATAACATATTGAACATACAGGAAAAAATGTGGCCAAACAAACATAAAATACCTTTTGGCTGTATTAATGTATCTTTTCTTGGGTTTGAATCAATGTTTTATTTCCTCATCTCTTTTCTCGCAAGCGTGGGCCTCAGGGACCTCTGCGCTAAATGCGTGGATGCTCCAGGGTTCTAGAGCGTGTCATTTTACAGTAGAGTTGAACTGATACTGTATCGCTATCTGTGCCAATACACTTACATGCAGTATATGCGTTGGCAGTGGCAATACCAATACCTATAATCCATATCACAAAGCAATTTTTCACACGTGCTGATGTGCACCAGTAGATGGAGCTCAGTGGTGCGAGACGGGCAGCCAGTATTTCGCGCAAAGGCAGTATTAATTATACCCATTGGAATTTTTTCTAACATGCTAACTCTAGTCCCTTTCCTGAAAGGCTGTGTCCCGCTTCTTTCAGTTATACCACCTCTGCCGAGTTGTTAGTCCAGATTGCTCTTGAGTGAGCAAACATTACAGAGAAGTTACTGCAGGTCTCTTGGAGAAATTATCTTTAGGTCTTTAGCCTCAGTTTAGCCTTTGGCATAGCAGTCTACTAGCCAGGCCTGTCGTTCCACAGTGTACTTACATGTACAGATAAGAAGTTTATCTATATATTGCTCTGTTCTTTTTTTCTGTCTTGCACAATAAAAGTTTTTACATAAAATTAGTTAAATGTGTTTTTCTTTACTAATTAGATAATAGTAAAAACTAATTCCAAAACAGCCTAAGCACTAAGGGTGGGCAGTGTACCATTATAAAAGTGAATACCAGTCATATTTATAATGAACATTTCTTGTAGTTTAAACCTTTTACTTTCCTTTCAGTGAGATTTTCTGCTTGCTTTTATTTCAGTCATGCATTGTGGACCTAAAATCCTAATATGTCCTGCTGTCCTGCAGTTCTTATGAAGCTGCTCTAAAGTGGTAAATGTCCATGGATTAGGAACAGAGCTCTACTGTGCTGGATTTGTAAGCACAGGCTCTCCATTTATTCTCATAATTGGCTGCAACAGCATTCCCATCTTCAGAAAGATAATTTCATTTCGTGTCGAGGCATCTTGTAGCTGTAATTAGCTTTGAGGTGCATCGCAGAATCTATTTATTTACTTATATATTTATATATTCTGCTGTGTCTTAATTCTGCTCTGTATATAGATCATGCATATGGACTTACACGTCTTAAGACAAGATGCATTATCTGAATACTCGTTTTAGTTTTCTGAAGAAATGTGATGGTTTAACTGTCAACAGAAACATCATGTACATTATAATGCTCTTCTTTCTGCAGCAAATCCTGAACCACATTCTGGATGATATTGAGTACTTCGTCACCAAACTTCAAAAAGCTGCAGAGGCGTTTAATGAACTCTCCAAGAGGAAAAAATCGAAAAAGAACAAAAAGAAGGGGCCAGGAGGTGGGCATTGATTTTGTTCTGTTTTATTCCTCTGCGCAAGTGACATTTAAATAAAACCTGCCGACCACCTGCTGTGCAGTCAGTTCACCATCAAATCACAGGCAGTACAGTACTGATGTAAAATAGGCTGAACTCCACCTGCTGTAACGCCTGCTTTTACCTTGGGCTCACCCATTATTTTATACTATGTAGAGATTTTGAGGTCACTGGATATTGGATTGGATTTGATTTGGCTTTAACGCTCGGCCAGCTTGGGCTCATCATGTGGTATTTTCATTGTGATTGTTTGCTGCTGTTTAGCATGTTTACCCAAAGCCCTTTCTGTGTTCTCCAGAGGGAATGTTAACACTACGGGCCAAGCCACCAGGGCAGGAGGAGTTTGTTGACTGCTTTCAGAAATTTAAACATGCCTTCAACTTGCTGGTGAGAATTTTGTACATCCAACCCACAGTGGTGGATATTTTGCTGATGGCACGTTTTTGGCCGTAATGCGTAGCCTTTTCTGCTTCTTTGCCATTTTTCTTTCTTCCCTTTCTCGTATACCACTTTTCTTAGGAACAACACTTCTAAACTGGTGTTATCATAGAGATTACACTGATCTAGGTGTCAGTGGCAGGTTGATATCAGCAGAAAATGCTGGATCAGATGTAGGAAAGAAGAAGAATTTAATCCGTTTGAATTCTGTAACAGATCTATCCTGAAATCGCACCCATGTATAACGTGATGTCTTCATGTAGGGTAGCAGAATGATTATTATAAGCATGATAACCAGCTTTTAGGCTATGTTCGCCTATCACTTGTAGGTAGTCTGACCAGAGGAGGACGGGTCCCCCCTGGTGAGCCTGGTTCCTCCCAAGGTTTCTTCCTCAGTTCTGAGGGAGGCTCTCCACTGTTGCCCCTGGCTTGCCCACCAGGGGGTTTCTGTACATTCTTACACTCCTGTTGAAACTTTGTCTTTTCTGAAATTCTGTAAAGCTGCTTTGTGACAACATCCGTTGTAAAAAGCGCTACAAATAAATTTGATTTGATTTGATTTGTTCACACTACACAGGAGAAAGTGGCCCAAATCTGATTTCTTCCCGATGTGACAGTGTGAACAGTAAAAACCGATTCTAACCGTTTAAATCCTGATTGGGGCCTCTTTCATGTATGACACTGAAAACCAATACGTAACGGGTTGCAGCTCAAATGACTTTTACGTCAGTCCAACTCAGTCTTCACAGTAATTTCTTGTCTGAGTGGACGCCACACCAAACCATCATCAAAGCACCTGTAACTATGGCTATATTAACACTTTTTTGGAGGCTGGGAGGGGAGACAGATGCAGGTTATGTAAACAATAAACAGGCATTCTAACACATGGAAGTAAACTAACAGCTATTCAAAGTCTTGTTTAAGGATATTTCAGAAAAGAGAGAGAGAAGCAAAGGAGTGGAAGGAGCCTCACACAGATCAGGTGTATTGATATACAGTCATTTTCTACGCTGATGTCAGTAGTTACATTAGAAAGATCATGTGATCAGACAAACAAACATTCGGCTTTAGGCATCAAGTCTGATTTGGGCCACTTTTACCTGCATTCTGTGTGTAGCCTTAGATGTTCATTTGAGGTGCTTTAGTTATAAGACCCAGAAGGAGTGGCGGCTTAGAAGAGGTGTATGTGAGCAATAAGTAGTCGATTTTAAGCCTAGTCGTTTTTAGAGAAAGCTCTCAGATTGGAATCCGTATTATTTAAGGTTTCAAAAGTGGTATTAGCATCACAAAAAACAAAAAAGTGGTATTGTGCTGTTTATGTGAATTTGGTGACATCAGTTTGTTGAATGTGTGCAGTGTTTCTCTGTTCATTGCTTTGTGCCATTGGAAGTTGTAGCAGATGTGATTGTGACATGATTGTCATTGTGTTTCAATCCCAGGGAAAGCTGAAGAACCACATTCAGAACCCGAGTGCTGTAGATCTGGTTCACTTCCTCTTTACCCCACTCAGAATGGTACGTGGGTTGTTCACCATGAGGTGACTCGCCTCGGAGTGCGCACAGCTAAGCCTGAATAATCACCACATGCGCTGTAGTGAGCACAGTCAGAGGGTGATGATGATGATGATGATGATGATAAAGCTTTTGCTTAAAGTAGAAGAACTTGACGTTTTACAGTGTGCTTCAGTGAACTGACACACCTTGATGAGCATCACCGTCTACTGAGAGGTGTAATGACGTAGAGTACGTAACTCTTACACGCACTTATGATCAGGTGTTGGATAGAAATGTTTATATTCCATTTCATGGTGCTTTTTTGTGACAACATCCCACCAGTACCTAGTACGTGGTTGGATAGTGTAGTGGGTAACACCTCTGACTTCTACACTGTAGACTGGGGTTCAATCCCCACCTGGGTAACCACCCTACACTATACCAATAACAGTCCTTGGGCAAGACTCCTAACACCACATTGGCCTCCCTGTGTAAAATGATCAAATTGTAAGTTGCTCTGGATCAGAGCTTCAGCCAAATGCCGTAAATGTACCTGATAATCAGGATGTTCTGTCAGTCTGAGACCCCACGCTGTGTTGGTTGTGATAGGTCATTCACACATCAGGAGGGATAGACCTGGCAAAGAGTGTACTGGTTCCACTCCTCACCAGAGAGGCCATAGACTTTCTGCACTCTGCAGGCACTCCTGAAGAGCGCCACCTTTGGGTCACTTTGGGAGATGGATGGACCAAATGCAGGTATGGCTGATGGACTGTTTACACCTGCAGAGCATTTTTAGAGCAGTATCAGCTGTGTTAGTATGTGTACTGAATGTTTTAACCGTGTAGTGATGCTGTTCTTTAGGCTGCTAGTTTTAAGGTTTTGCTGGAAAGTTTTTTTTTTTAAAATTCATTTATTATATTATTTATTTATTGAATTTATATTTCAGTCCTTCTGCTTTATTATTTTTTGTTTTCAGTGATGTTTTAATGACTGTTTTTCCTCTCTCTAGGCTGGAGTGGCCTAAGGACCATTACTTCCCCCCTCACACGCTGCGTTTCCGGGATGGTTGGGAGCCGCCTGTGTTGGTATCTCGGGAGCAGGACTTGACACAGCTGGCCGAAACGCTGGCTCAGGCAGAGATCCACAGGCAGGAGGAGGTGAGCCACAGACTCCACCATGAGGTTAGAGATTTTCCCTACAAATATAGTGACGCTGGAAGAAGCACTAATTTAGTCTTAAACCTTAGACGTCAGTTTTGTTACACTCAACAAAAACCTTTCCATGAAAAGGGAATCATTAAAATGTGCTGAGTGTTCAAAGGGTTAGACGTTTTCTCGTCATTCACAGTTTAGAGGAGGTGTCTGGATACTTCTAGACATATGGTGTATCAGATTTGTTATTGCAGGTGATAAAATATGAAAACAAGGTTAAAGTGTGCTTGTTGGTGTATTAATGTTATTCTTAGTTCGTGTTCTTACCGGATTTTTGCTGTTTCTGTGTTTTTTCTTGCTTGTTTTTTCGGCAGCAGGCCAGCGTGCAGGATTTCCCCTCAGGAGATGGGTATGCCTTCAGTAACACTGCCTACCAGCGCATGCACCTGCTGGACACAGACATGGCAGTGGCTGCTTTTAAACAGGCGGTCAGCCGCCACTTAGATAGGTAACACCCCCCCAGGGGTCACTTGACTGCCGACAGGCCCTGGAGAACTGTCCTCCTGTTCAGTTCCTCTTTGGGCTCAAAGTACTGTTGATTGCCGACTGGGGCGTAATGTTCAACTTTTAGCTTCTGACGTTCATCTTTTATTCTTTCTGCTTTCTCAAGTAAAAACTTCAACTCTTCACTTTCTGTTTAGACTATTTTACTGTGGCTTACGTGTAACAATAAGAGAACTTACTGTTCTCCGTTGCATCAATTGAGGTTGTTTCCTAGATTCTTTTCTTTGTGTTCCACTGCCTCTAACTTCAAATTTCACCTGTCTTTGTTCACCAATTAATGCCGAACATGTTTTGGGACTTAATTTGTAAATGATGAGGTCCTCAAATGCTGAGTAGTGAAGGATTTGGCAGGGTGATGGGGCGGGGGAAGTCCAGGAACATCAAAAATGCATGAGTAGTGAAAAAATCAAGCCAGTGGTTTCGCTTTGTGGTACTAATCTCTGTTGAGGGACGAGTCTCGGCAGTAGTGGCGCATTTGTGAATGAACGAGTGTTATTGTTTTTAATATCGTTGCTGTCACCGTGCACCCAGACGAGGGTTTAAATTAGGTGATGCCTTGGCACGGTGTGGCACAGCATGCTACTTCTCCACATGTTATGTCAAGTTATTTGCAGTAAATATATTTTTCTTGATTTATCACTGCAGACTGACGTCTGAACGTATTGATGATGTAAATGAAAAGCCCTTCTCAGATAAGAGGGGATTCAGCTGCCTTTGGTTAGGTTTCTGCCACAAATTAAGCCCCAAGACTTGTTTCTGTTATTTGGTCTTGAGATCGAATCTTTTCTTCACTGAGAAATCAGAAACTCTTTCTCTGGCTTTCACTTTTCACTCTCTGCTTCTGGACACTTCTCCATGGTTGTAACAGTCGATGATGTAGATGTTTATGGATTAGTTTAAAATGTGTGATTATTTTCATCTGAGATGTTTCTAAAAGTTACAAAATATACCATTTAAAAAAAAAGTCATAATATAAACTTAATATGTAACGTCAAGTTCATGTTAGCTAGTCCTTTTTTCTGTTAAAGGGGCACTCTGACCTATAGAGGCTGATTAATACAGATAAACGGCCTTCTAGTAGAACTGATAATTATATGGCTACATCCTGCACGAAAAGCTGTGGCACATTCATAGGAGACGTAGGAATGTTTGCAGCAGATGTTCTGATGGATATTCGTTTTTATTTTGGTCATAGTGCCCCTTCAGAATGAAATGCATGAAGGCCTAAAATAGCAAAGCATTCAAAATATCTGATGAATTTCTTTTGAATAATTTTAGATATCAAGTCCTCAAAATTTCAGTTTGCTTTCCAAATATTCCAGATATGCAGCTCTGTATGTCCAGTATCGTTCATTCGACTCTATTTTTGATTATCTCAATTTAGAAGTTTTGATGCCCATGCTAGAGGCCAGCCAAGAAACTTTGCCAAATCTAAATATGACTTTGTGGCAAGGAATAACACAGAACTCTCTGTGGTTAAGGACGAAGTGGTGGAGGTAAAGTCACACATTATGTCATATAAATGTATAAAGATATTGTGATGTGTCCTGTTTGGAGTTGTTATAGTCACCATAGCGTAGACTTCCACTAAGCATGCTGCTGTCGTAGGTTCTGGATGACAGGAAACAGTGGTGGAAGGTTCAAAATGGAGTTGGGGCTACAGGATATGTGCCAAACAATATCCTCGAGATCAGCAGGGCAGTTGACGTGACTGGACGCGGGGAGCCAATTTACAGCCACACAATTCAGGTATGAGGCCAGCGATGAGCCGAGCATCGTGAGGAGCGGTGTAGCGCATCACTTCCTAGACTGTGTTACAAGGCTTAACTGGCAGTTTAGTGCTTCCATGTCATGTAATTCAGAGTTTATTTATTTCAGTTTATAACACGTTTTGTGTTCTCCTGTTGAAAAGCACGCATACATTGATGATCATGTCCGCAAGTGTCCCTCGCCTTAAAACGGGGGCATTTCGGAATGACCAGTCATTGAAAGTTTTGGGCACTGACTGACGCTGCTGTCAGCACTGATTGTATGATTTTTATCATTTCTGATTTCTGCTTCCACCTTCCTTCGCTTTTGTTTTTACTGTCTGTCCATTTTTATTTATTTGAAAGCTAATGATGCCAAAGAAGGAGTTTGAGCTGTTTAAGGTAGGGCTGGATGGCTGTGTGCTCAGACACTCTAGTTTGCTGCTGTTCTCTCTTCCCAGTTATTTAGCAGATTTAGTCTGTTCAGGTCGGCTAAATCTGTTTTCAGTAGATTGTTTTAGAGTGCTGCTTGCTGTAGTGTGAGTTCCCCGGCTTGGAGTTAAAAATGAGCCAAATGAAATTTACTAGGCTTTATATTTATGTATGTATGTGTGTATAAAGCCTGGGAAATGATCTCGTCTGTCTTAGGCTGCTAATACGCAGCCTTTTGGAGCGGATTTATTCACTCACCACAAACCCTTACCTTGATGTCTCCACCTGCTGTCCTGTAGTTTGCATTAGCCATCCTTTCGTCCTTCATCAGTGGTTAGTTTCTGACCACAGAGCCGTTCTTGGCTGGATGTTTTTGGATGCTGGCCCTCGACCCAGCACTATGTTAAAAACGCAGAAACACTGCTGTGCCTGATACCAGCGACACACACACTACACAAAAGGTCAGCGTCACTGCTGTGTTGATCATTTTAATTATATCATTATTCAACATTGTCTTAACCAGTTTTTATTAAATACAACCTCATAACACAGAGATCATGAGCTGGCAGCCTGGTCTTATTGGTGAAAAAGCCTGGAGCTTAATTATTAGAAAAGAACCACATTTAAATCACAATCGCAGTTTTGGTCAGAAACATCACCACTAGAGATTTTCTCCAAATTGCCCTAGTTATCAGCAGTAGGGGCGATCCTGATGAAACGATAGTAGATCAACTGATAGGCTTTATACAACAGTGAGTTCCGGCCACGTGAGCTGATTGGTTGAGAGACGTCTAACGGTGCTGTTATTTCACCGTAACATCACAGGTTTTTCACAGACACTGCATCACTCTGCTGACACGCTGTTGCTAAGCAACAACTTCGACAGCTGTAGGAGACGCTCGAGCCATTTGAACGTTTTTACTTCTCACTTTGCCACAAACAGAAAACGGACTCTGTTAAGACCACATCTGACCGACAGCCGATTCGGTCCGACTCTGAAGACGAGACGACGCTAAATTCCCAAACTGTCGTCACCACTGAGCAGCTTTTCAGTCGGCAGCTGTGACAGAAGAACAGCTGAACAACCTGGAATCAGCCAGAAATGAACCCAACACCATTCGCCAAACTAAACGGGCTGTAAGAAGCTTCACAGACCGGCTGGAACAAAACAACATTAATACTGATCTGGACAAACTGACCAAACTGAGCTGAACCTGATATTGGCTCAGTTTTATGGCTCAGTCTACACTTCAGAAGGCGGGGCTTACAGCAGGCTGAGCAGCGAGTGGGCGGAGCTCGTTACTCTGAGCTGCTCGTTAAGGAGCTATAATTAGGAGGAAGGAGCTGAACATTAAAACATATTAAAGCCGCGTTCACGGCCAGTTTATTCATTTCTTACTGTATTTATTTAACTGCTGTATTAAAGCAGCAGAGCACTCCATGAGTGAGTTATCACCAATAACACCACGGCTCTCGTGTTGTATTGCTTAATTTTTACACACTGATCCTGTGGTCAGAAACTGGCCCTTAATTAATTGGGTGGAGGGCAGCTGGTCCACAGTGGGTCATTGCACACCTGTGTAGTAGACCGTAAGGTAAGTTTAGCTCGTGAAGTGAGCGGTGAGGTGAGTGAGGTGTAAGGGGAGTATATGTTTATAATGAAGTTGATGCTGAGTGTGGAGTTCACAGAGAAAAGCGTCGTGTTGTTTTTGCATGACAGCTGGTCTTTGTGAGGACATGAGATGTTTTCTTGCTCCGAGTGCTCCGAGTGCTCCGAGTGCTCCGAGTGCTCCGAGTGCTCCGAGTGCTGTGCTTTAGAGTGCTCTCTTTCCCGAGCACTAGGACCTTGGTCTTGTTTTTGTGTGACATGAGTTGCAGTGAGTTTCTGTCTTTTAAGAAGCCATTTCCACATTTATTTTTGCTTTTCCCTCCTTTCTACAAGCAATTGCTGGGGGAGTTAAATGAGGTAATGTCTTTGCTTGTGCAGAGTTCTTTTCATTTTGTAGATATGCTGATGTACTTGAGTCTGAATGGTTTGAGTGTGTAATACCGTAGCCTGTATGTTCTAGGTCATACAGAACTAAGTATGTCTGCACCAGAAACAGCATTTTAACGCCAGTCATTGTGCAGCTGTTCAGTGAAAGTGCTTTGATTTGCAGTCTTTCAGAATAAATGGGAGACTCTTTTCTCAAAATGTCGAGTATCTTTTATGAGTCTGTCTTAGTGGTTCATGTATTACTTTTTGGGTTTGATTTGATTCGATTTGTCTGTTGAGCATTGAGAGAGAAAAAATCTCGATTTAAGAGAAATTTAGGAGAGATTTAAGAAACTTTTCAGTTGGACACTGCTGCCACCTAGTGGCTGACAATGACCAATTAAATAGGATTTTTAGGCCCATTTTCCAATTTATACAAAGTCAAACCCACATAATCTTTTAGAAAATCAGCCATGCTGCTTCTAGAAATTCTCACTTCTCATATAAATAATGTTCATTTACTTCTCGTTCTGATCCACTGTTTAATCAACTAAGTAGTTTTCCCTAGATACTGTCAAAAAAAAAGTTTTTATATTGAAATTGCAATTTCAAACAGTGCAACTTTGACTATAGCCTCCATTAAATGTTGCAGGTGTAATGTCATGATATTTAGCTTTTAGATGATATTTAGCTTTTTAGATGAGAGAGTTAAATCAGAATGGGCAGTTTAAATGTCAGGTCTCAATATTGGTTAGAAAAATTAATTAGATATTTCTCCAAATCATTTAGCCTTAATTGATGTTTCTCTTTTATTGATAGTGGAAATGAAATAAGCGAAGCAGCCTGCCTTGTTTCACAAACGGCTTTTATATTTCAACCCTTTAACAGAAGCAGAGAACGGACTACGTCCCGAAGCCTGTAGCGACAGCCATCCCTCCAGCCCCGACGCCACCTCCTCCAGCTCCCGCACTGGTGCAGCTGCCCACTCCACCGCTGCCCCCTGCGGCTGTCCCTCCAGCCGCCGAGCTTCAGAGGAGCTCGCCCTCTAACGTCAGCCGCCAGAACAGCAGCAACTCCAGCGACAATGGCAGCGTCACCATGAGGGACCACCAGAAAGAACGTGCTGCCCCCACTAACCGTACGAACAATTTGACACAGCTCTTGTTGTAATTTCATTTCTACAAATTAGATTTGAACCTCTTTCATATGTGGCTGTAGGCCAGGTTATCAAAGCCCAGCGTGACTGTAATGAGAATAATTTTACATCACGCTTCATTGAGTTTGCGCCGCTCTGACGTGGCATGAGGGCAGAGGTGTGATCATCCTAATGACAGATATGGCTCACGAATGTTAACTGTCTGTGTTAATATCAGTATAAAGTATTGATTATGGTCAGTGTGTGATTCTAATACGGACATGATGAGCAGATTCTTGTCTTAGGAATTGATATTGAAGCACATCTTGTTAGATGGTGACGTGCACTCACTGTAGACCAGTGGATACCACCAACCCTGGTCCTGGAGATCTGCCTTCCTGCTCCAACAACAACCTGCCACACCTGCTTGAGCTCATTTACTTCTTCAGAAGTTTTTGATTGGGTGGATCAGACGCATCAGCATAGGTTCAGTGAAGGGGCGGCATGTTATGTGCAGGTTGGAACTAAACTCTGCAGGAAAGTAGATCTCTAGGAGAAGGGCTGATGTAGGAAGACATTCTTCATGCTGTTGAAATACGGTTGAACCAGTAATTAAAAGTTTTATTTGTTCCTGGTGTCCCGTAAAGGTCGTAAGTCGAACATGGAGGAGGTTCAGGATGAGCTGATGCACAGGCTGACTCTGGGTCGCAGCGCTCAGAAGAAGTTCCAGGCTCCGGCACGCAGCACCAGCCTCCCCGCCGTCAACATCACCTACGACTCCAACCCTGAGGAGGTCAAAGCCTGGCTGCAGGCCAAGGGCTTCAGTGCTGTGTAAGTGTGCCAGAAGAGGCTGGGCTGGCCAGTGTGTCCACACATGTTGCTTCCTTCGTTTTTGTTGCTTTGCTGTCCAAAAGGCATAAGACTAAAAATGTCTTAGTGCTGTGTTTGTCCCATGAGCGTCAGTCAGCTTCTAGTGTGAAAAGGGGACACATGGCCTCACTAAATATTACAGTGTGGATATAAAACGTCCTCATTTTACTGGCTTGTGCATAAAAACAAAGCAACAACCTCCGTAGATACAGGCTTGAGATTCCCTCTGTATTCTGTTCAGAACTGTGAACAGTCTGGGGGTGCTGACTGGAGCTCAGCTCTTCTCCCTCAACAAGGATGAGCTGAAGACTGTGTGTCCTGATGATGGAGCCAGGGTCTACAGCCAGGTCACAGTCCAGAAGGCTGCCCTTGAGGTGGGTGTAACTGTCTATAACTCCTACTTGTGCTTCTTCTTTCTCATTTTCTACATTTCCATTTACCTTTTTACTGCTCAGGACATTCTCTAGCTTACTCCTGCACTCTTAAAGTTAAAGCCTTGAGGCTCGTTGGCTCTGTAGTAACCACGCCAGTCCAGGAGGGCCAGTCATTTCAGAATCCCGCTGGCTTTTTAAGTGCTGGTATTTTGAGTTGAAGTCTGCCAACTCTGGCAAGGTTGCCTCTGGTTTCTTTCGTGTTCTTCCTACCTGCAGGTCTTCTTCTGAACCCTCCTATGATCCACTGATAAAGCTCTCAAGCTTGCTAAGGTATTATAGTTCAACGTAGATAAGGATATCTCTTCTCTGTTGGTTAAATTTAGTGTAACAGCACATTTGATTAAAACTGTTCAGTGATGCACAATTAAGGGGTTTTTTTCCTGCTTTTGAGAAAAATGGTTTGGAAATGTACCTTAATTATGAAGACCGATTTGGGGTGGGGTGGGCAAAATGGTGACATTTATCAGTGTTACAGTAAATTAGATCTCTGGGTTTATCACGGATACGGTCAGTACTGAAAGAACACTGACCGACTGCGTGTTCCTTTACAAAGAGGACACAATTAGTCCTGTTTGACTGGATTTTATGCAGTAGGTGAAGCAAAAAATAAAACAAAATATTTAAATATTTTAGAACATTATTAAACATTAAATTAAACTTTATAATACATTGCATTCAGTTTTTAATTGTATGTATTTAATGTGGCAGAGGTCTGTTTTTTCTTACCAATCTGCAGACAAGTTTTATACATTATCCATTGAAAATATCTTAAATACTGCAATCTTATATTTTTGCCTTATTGCTTCCCCCCCACTTCATAGCAACTCTTAGTTTCCCAGTCCTTCTGATAAGAGTAGCAGCTACAGTTACTGCACAACTATGCCTTAAAGTCAAGAGTACACATTTCTGAATAGTTCTGGTCCGTTTGGTTTGCCTTGGTGCTTCTTATAACACTGATAAGTTCCATTAATCTTCTTCATACAATCCTTATCACAGTAAATCTGACCAACAGAGAGAGAAAGTAGAATGGTCTAAGATAGTAAACTAGAGATGCTTTAAAGACACAGACAAAAAAATATCTTCTCTGAAGTTGCTTTTGCCCATTGTCCCTTCACCTGTATCTTTGGAGTAGTATCCTGGTGATCCAGGCTCACCTGTATGATGCTGGGTGGCTTCCACACTGACCCCTGAATAAACACATGCTTGGGTGGTCAGATCCCAGGCTAATGTTAGTATCGTTACTATAGTTTTCCTAGCTTGTAGTAGAATGAATGCCCTTGTAGTTTGAAAGATAAAGCCCTCATTTTTCCTCATGTTCAGTCTTAAGGTTTGTGCTGTTTCATACCTCAATGCTTCTGTCCTCATGTCATGCAGTCGTTTTGACTGGTCAGTCATAAGTACACGTATCTATCCAGAAGACTTTACAACCTAAATGGATAGTTTATAGGAAATGGGAAGTAGTTTTCCTCTTGGCCCTCGTGTAGTCGATCAGCCAGGAAATGCCTGGTGTTTAGTTTTGTTTATTTCAGTGAAAATGAAGTAGCACACTCGGAGGTTTTTAAACATCTCAGCGTAATTCAGCTGCTGAGATGTAAACAAAGAGGTCAATTTGAACCAAATTGCACGTACCTGTCCAATGTGTAAGTTGTAAAAATAAAAATCTAAAATTGTCAAAATGTGACTTTTAGAGGAAAAGCTAAAATCAGTAGTCTCAGTTTCTTGAAGTTAATATTTTAGATTTTTGTCCATGAACACAAGTTCTTCGCTGATTGGCTACATCTGGGGTAAAAGGTGAAAAATGTGTAAATGTAATTTTTCACTGTACTTTTAATCCACAGTCTCTCTCCTTTTCAACACAGAGGAGCTCTGGCTCAGAGCTGCAGGAGATCATGAGGAGGAGGCAGGAGAAACTAGCGGCGGCAGCCAGTGACTCGGGGGTGGAGTCCTTTGACGAGGGCAGCAACCACTGACCCCTCCTCCTCCTCCCCTCTCGCCCTCTTTCATCCTTCTCACATTGTCCTTTTCCAGGACGCATCCGAGCGTGCCCAGTTTGCAGCCATCATGCGCCGCCGACAGGAGCTCCTAGACCCGCCGGACAATGGAACCACCTCGGATGTAGATTGAAGTGCTTTACTCTGTACTGTACTGAAATGAAGGAGTACTGTAGGTGTAGGTTTTGTACACTAATTGCTACATAGACCAAAACAAAGCTTGGAAGATTTCAGTAGATTTAAAAAAAGAAGAAAAGTCCGAAGAGAACATAGTTGTAGAGCCATGGAGTTAAGCGTTAAATCAGTCTCTTCAGGCATTAATATTATATTACAAAAAAAGTCAATATCCTGAATATTCATTGTGTAGTCCTGCTGTAATTTGTTTGACCAGGAAGAAAGCAGACTGGAACTTTTTCAGACCAATGGACTGGACTGGACCGTCCCAGGAAGTATTGTGACGTGTGCTTGCAAACAGGTTGAAGATTGAAGCTGAGACATGTTGACAATTTAAATGTTGTCTTACTCCAGTAGATTTTCAAAATTCACTACCTGTGATACATGAAGGATGGAGGCAAGACGAGGATTTGATTTACTCAGACTTTTATATGGACCTTCTTTTCTAGAATGGTCCAAATCTCCACTGTCAATGTGAATCCTCACATTTGTGAAGTGGGTTATCAGCTTGGATTGTACTTCTTCTAGAATATCACTCTAGAATTCATAGAGTGGAGCCAACCGAGGCCAATAATGGGAATAGGTGCGATATGACTGGGAAAGAGCCGATAGTTCGATCTATCGTTGTGTACGTTGGTTGTTTGCTGTCAGAGAAGATATTTATGTATATGGTCATTTCTATTTAAGCATAATGCCAAAAGATTAACTTTATATGACTCGCTGTTGAGCTGTAGATCAGAAACAGAGCGCCGACGTGGCCACTTTAGAAAACACATCTGTCCTTTTGCAGGCCACCTCCCGCCTTCAGCTGTAAATTATTTTCAGGGAATTTTTCATACTTACTTACTCGCCTCCACTGTAAAGCTTACGAAGACTGCGGTTAAATCCCTCCAACACCTGCATGATTTATCCTCTCTCTCTTTTATGATTTCCAGCAATATTTGGTTAGAATCATTTTGTAATTCTCCATTTGGGATGTGCATCATTTTAATATCCAAGCACGGCCGTTTTGATTTTAAATGTTTACGATCAGAAATGTTTCTTGAATGTAAGCTGCAGGTCACTTTGGAGGACAGGACTCTGTTATAGAGACAGAATGACTCATATTGACCTACAGTACGAGTTCTAATGGTACCTATTTGTATGCATTCACCTGTTTTCCCGCGGTTAGTGTCTCATGTAGCTCAAGTGCCATCATCAATGTTCTTTTTTTTCCATGCATCTCCACACCCACACTTCAGCAGTTCTCTTGTTGCATTTAAAAATGGTGAAAGCCTTAAAGGCTCTTTAGTTCATTTATCTGACAAGCCATTTACTCACTGTAGGGATCCACAGTTCATGCTCCGCTCCCTTTTCAGATCTACGGTGTTTAGTCCCGTTATGCTGTGTGGAAACAGTGAACTTCACTACATGCTTTGGCGAAAGGATGATCCTTCTTTCTTAGCTAAACGGGAAAAGGGAACAGCTTCAACAAAAAGCATCACGCTGATAAAAATGTACAGAATAAACGGATACATATAAACTCTTTTCTGCCTTACATGCATTTCTGACTGGATGTGGTCGTGTTTAACGCTCTTGTGTTGGTTCTCCAAAGAATCCCAGTGAGTTATATAAAGAGCATGAGCTCTAGCACCATGGATTCGTTTTTCTAAATGGGAATTGGGCCCAGGAACTGTTTGTCATCAACAGAGGGCAGGATTTACCGAAGAGCTGTAAGCTACAGACAACTGGACAAATTTTCCTCCGACTCGGTTAACGTTGCTCTTGACCTCGGCCTTTTGTTACTACAGCTGTGCCATTTTGAAGAACTGAGAAAAGCCACTTTATTCTCCCAGAAAACATTTGCATTTATTGTTTTTGTTACTAATAATCACGCACATTAAAACTCTGTGAAGACGATCGGCGATCGCCTCTCTAGTTTAAGTGACACATTGCACAAAAATGGCACCAAAGACAAACTGGACGCAAGTCAGAACTCGACACACACTACTTTAAAGAAAGAAATGAAACTATAAAACAGTGAAGCAGCCCATCTTCCTTCTGTTCTGGGAAGAGCCGCCTTGGCTGATCCACAACACACCGCTCTCAGAGACAGGAAAGGCGAGGTGACTCGATTCATGACCCTCGATAAGAATTCCTCTCCAGTTCTAATATTCCTAGTGTATCAGATGTTTGTTGGGTTTAATGCTTGTATGGAGAACTCATTCACTCTGCCAGACGTCAGTCTCGGAACACTGTCTGCACAGAAACCTGCAGCATTTAGAACGGCCTTTCTTCCACTGCAGGGCCGAACGGTTCCAGTGGCTTTTCCACACAGACGCGGTAAAAACGGGCTCGGTCAGTTAACCGGGGCCACAGGGACGTCTGGTGGGACGACGCAACGACGTAGCTATTCGCTGATTTTACGTTCTATGTAGTTTGACGTTATTTTAACGTTGTAACCCGAACACAAAGGAAACCAGTTCAGTTCACATACAGCACTGTGTGAAGGTTTTAGGCGTCTAAGTGAATGTTTAACCAGTTGACCTCAGCAGTGAGTTTATCACAATATACATTAGAATAAAGTCACATTCATAATTCAAATAAACAGAAAAACAATAAAAAGTAACAAGAATTTCTCAGGTCCATATTTTTCCTGGACACCTTCACAGCCGCCACAGAGACTCGTTAATATCATCAATTACATCATGAGCTCAATTTACTGAGCACTGATTGGTCAAACCAGGATCTGCTTTTTAACTACATATAATACTGGACTTCCTCGAGGAGCGGCTTGGAGATGGGTAAACAAACACACACATCCAGAACATCACTGTATATATATATATATATATATATATATATATATTATATTATATAATATAATATGTATGTATGTGTGTGTGTGTGTGTGTATAAAACGTGTCTTGGGGGCCTAAGACTTACGCACAGTACTGTACATGGAAGCCAAATAAACCTGTTCTCTGGTTTCTGTCTTTTCTCCTGGCTATTTTGGTAACTTGGCGTTAAAGAGATCCAAACACCCCAGTACGGGTTTAATTGGACTAACGACCCGCGACCATAAGTACAGGCGATAATGAATGATAATGAGTCCACCACTGCAGTGCGGGCTCGGCTCTGGAGAACACCTGCTCAGAGGGTAAAGACTCTGTCTGACAGTACAAAGTCGAATGTCTGGTGTTGAAAGAAAAAGACAATAAGATGATATTAAAACTGTTCTGTGGGTCTTTGAGCTCCAACTTGCTGGGCGACACTAATGGTACCGTAGTTACCCGTTACAGACGACCCCACCGCAGTACCGGCCGTTTCGCTACCTGAAGACCCAGTAACAGAGGAAAAAGATGCTGAGAGCACAGCGAGAAACTGGAGTTGGAGTGACGGAATGCATGTGTTTATATCTGTGGTGGTGTGTGAGGAGCTTTCAGTCTGGCAGCAGGTCGCCGTTCTTTTGCGTAGTTTTCTTCATTATTTCCTGGTTCTGCTTTAACGGCACAACGGATCAAAAGCCATAACCGATCTGGACCAGCGCAGAGCAGCCCTGAGATCCATTTGGCGCCACAGTGAAAAAGAGGCCAACGATAAACACCCAATTGACGTTGAACTTGAAAACAACATGCCGTTATTTTGACGTCTCTGTACATGGTAGCCTAACGCTATGAAGCAGGCATGTCTGATGTGTGGGTAAGATCTGTTCTGTGACATGCACTGTACCTTATACTGTCTGATACTGTATCCAATTTCTAAAATATATTATTCTATTGGGATTAAAACCCTCAGTGCCAGTGACAGCCATACGTTTTCTTTAATAGACTGTACTATGTCTTAGTACGTATGTTATACCTCAGTATATAATATGTGCAAGGCATTGTCAAGAGACTAGTTGAATTATGACTAAGTACAGTAGCTGTATGGTCAGGATGTAATCAAGTATTGGTAGTGCTATACTGGTGCTGGGAAATGTTCAGTGTACAGCAATAGAGCATTTACACCGAGTCGCTGCTGTGCAAACTTCAAGACGCTTGAAAAGGAAAGTTGATAAGATGTACCAATATGAAACATCTGGACCGATACAGCTGATTCCACGTTGTCCAATACAGTTGTAAATACTGCTGTTGCACATTTCTCACATGTAAGCATAAATATGGGTGATAACAGCTTCACCATCAGATCCCCATATGCGAAGGACACCATCCTCATCATGCATCCCTACTTTAACAGATATGTCTGTCTGTGTAAATCAGAGCTGTTCAGCTTTTCATCAAGTTGAGTCAGACACAACAAATCTTGGAGATCCCCCCCCCCCTTTTTTTTGCGGGTATTCCCAGTCTCGGCATCAGGCAGTGTTGATCACGCACCAGAAGATTGATATGCACGTTCCCGCTCTGGAGGCTTCCCATAGCTTCAGGGTGGTCCACTGCACTTCCACTTCATGACCAAGAGAAAGCTCTGGTAGTCCAATCACGTAGTCCAAGCTTTGCTCCTCTGCTTGATCTTGTTTTTCCTACTTCAGGATAAGTGAAGCCATCCAGCTAGGGAGGAGATGTTAGAAGGGCAGGTGCTGTAGCTCAGGACGGTCTCCACAGCGGAGAAACGCAGCCAGCCGTCAGCACAGCTCAGCATACAGTACAGATAATACAGTGCAAATCATGCGGTACCGAACGTGGGCAGTTCTGTACCGTGCCTCGTCACCTCAACAAATCCTCCGTCCAGTCGGGCCGTAGTACGAAGAGTAGTATGTGGAGAAAGTATTACAGCAGTAGATAACGCACGCATACACACACACACACACACACACACACACACACAGTTCACTTGTACGGAATGTTCCCCTATGGGGAGTGGCAGTGTGACAGAGTCTGACGCCGGCTGGTGCTTGCGCTTTAGCACGATGCAGCTGCAGAAACCAAGGCAATGAATACTAACACTATCCCATGTGTACGGTACAATGTGTGTGAAACGAGCACACGAAATTACACTCTACAACAGCCTAAAACAAACTCGGAGACTAACCCCCAGACAAGCGCGGTCCTTCCTCCTCTCCCCTCTGCTGTGGGCACGGCCGTGTCCGCTTGCAGGGTGTATGAATAACTCCTGAGATTAAAAAAACTAACAGACTACTTCTAAACCAAGTTCTGTCTCTCGCCTCCACTAGAGGGTGCCAGCGCTTCAGCATGCTCTCACCTCAAAGGCTCCATCTAAAACTTCTGCAGTTACTCTTTGTACTCCTGGCAAGAGTTGTAGAAAGTGTTCTGGCTTGTGGATGGTGATGTAGGTTCCTTAAGGCAAATGTTTTGTCCCGTCATGCTTTCACCAAATCGAACAACAGAATGGGGGTACTTGAATGGCGTCTTCCTCTCCTTGGCTGCAGTCTTTTTTCTTTTCTTTTTTTTTGGTGTTTATGTCGTAGGCCTCTAAGCAGAGAACAAATGCCTGAAGCAAAGGAGAGTGAAGTGCATCGCCACAGCCTGCAAAACACAAACAGCCATGCTTAGATTCGGTTTAGCAAACCGTTCACAATCAAAAGTACACAGTTAAATTATACCGAATATTTTTAAGCGATGAGACCGAGCCCACTTACTGAAATTCAAACTCGGACGGTTCTTTGCTGGCAAGCCAAAGCGCACTCAAACACAGCACAAGCAGAAAGGTGGCAGCTACTGTCACAGCTGGCAACTTAAGTTGTTTAGTACTTTAAATATTTTTCAGCTGCGTGAAGTACTGGAACCTTTGGCACCAGAAAACTGGACTTCTGCTTTTTCCCCCACTGGTCAACAATCCAGCAAGACCGGTAACATCAGAAGCTTCAGGCACTCGTGGGGGTTCCCCACTGTCACTGGTTACACAGCTGGTTACCAAGAAGGCTACTCCTATAAACTCCGCTTCATGAATTATTATTATATTAATTATTATATATAAGTTTCAGAGTGGTATGAAATGACCTGTGGACAATGAACAAGACTTAAACCATAGGTTCTGTTCGTTCCCGTGTGGGTCTGTGAGTTAATGTGCATCTGAAACACTGAAATTTACCCCAACAATCCCAATTTTCATCTCCCCGTTTTGTACACGTACTTAACCTGGGCGGCATTAAGACTTGGTGACGTTCTCATAGATGACGTCACTGCTGAGACTCTGCTGTTTTTTCTTCTTCCACATGAGCAGGACACACTGATGAATGAAGACGTACTGCTCCTGCACAGAGAGTAGTCACTTGTTCTCAAGCTGTAATCGCACTGCTGACAGTAGATCTCATATATAAGCTGCAGGTGAGCTACAGAACTGGCTCCAAGCTCATTATAAAGAAAAAACTACAAAATTCATCTTATTTGAAAAATGATCTCATTGCTGACGTCAGACTCGCTGCTTTACCTCTGTTTGCACCATGGAGAGTCGATGGGAGCGCATTTCAGACACCATGCCCAAAATATCAGCGTACTCGTGCTCCCTGATGTGCTGCATCAAGCGGTCCAGAGCGATGAATGTGCCTGTCCGGCCAACACCAGCACTGTCGAGGGAGAGGACACGTACACATAAACATTGTGTTGGGATCGTTTTTACCTTTACCAGGATTCCTGCAGCGAGGCTTCACAGAAATGTGTTGATTTACTTTCTTCAAATTTTTGGTTTGGATTGGAGTGGGGATTGGGGTGGGGGTGGGGATTGGGGTGGGGGTGGGTGGTGGGGTGGTGGGGGGGGGGGTGTTGGCTTAGATGACCAGTTATTCAAGAATTCTGTAAATCTAAAAGATTATGAAGCTGAAATCCCCAAACGATCAGCAGCGGCAAACACAGCTGAACCCCAACAATTCCTACAGCATTAACATCGTTCTTTTTCATAAGAGACTTTAGAGACAATGTTGAAAACAATTAAGCCATTCACAACATGCAGTGTGGCAGTCACAGCACCAAGAACTGGGAATCTTGTCAAGATGAAAGAAGAAAATGACAAAAGTAGAGGCGATGAAGTAGAAAAGGAACGCAGCAGTCGGAAAGGGCAAAAACCCCTCATTCAGTCTGCTAGAAAACTGAAGAGAGCGAACACTCCGCTTTCTGTAGGACAGGGAGTCTAAACACAAGGTCAAAGATTCACTGTGGCCTGAAAATAAAACAGGGAACATTGGCTGAGGCCCAGTTCACTGTAAAGCTGGGGTACATGAACTCTGTCTAGGCAGCTGGGAAGCAATAAAATCACCCACAAAGAACAAGCACACAACACATTCACACAGCTACAGCAGAAAAACGGGACCTTGCAGCACTATGAGGACCAGAATGTTTAAGTATACAGAATGTAGAGAATATATGTATATATTATGTTGCCTAGTTGCTGCATTAATATCAGATTAGTTGAAAATTAAGATTACATCATCAATATAGCAAGACTACATTATATTATACATTAACAACAGATGAGGTGGTGATAACAGGGCTGTTATGCAATTACTATGCATTTCATCACCTTAACAAAGGAAGAGTAAAGCCCAGATACAGCATGTATTCATTTTAAATATTAATTATGTATTATATGCTGCATTTATTCAAACAGTGGTCATTTTCTGATCTAATTTTTTAAGATCCATGTGAATATATTTGTTTATATACATGTTGAACACAATGGCAGCTATTCGCATTCACACCACCACATTCCTGCACGGTTTGTGTTGGATCAGATTTCCTCCTGATGCAGTCTCTGTGCCATCCTCTTAACCAAACTCTTCTGCCTCAGAGAGAATCAATAGCTGGCAGCCTGCCACAATCATTACAGCCCGTCGACTTGGCCCACTTTGTAATTGTAGTCCACTGTACTGTAAATTAGCCTCGATGTGCTACAGCTTCTGTTTCTTTCCTTTTTAGGAGAAGTTCTTCACAGTCTCTCTAACATTAACGCAGCTCTCAGACAACACTCACTCCACACCGGCCTTTTCTGAATGGCCACTAAACGCCACCAAGTGCTCAGTGACTGCACCAGGGCTTTTCTGCCTGCGGATGGTTTCAGTATAATCTGTTGCAGTCACTGACCCTTACTTACTAACCACAAAACGTTTCGATGAGGACAAATCGCACAGGGAGTGTTTTAAACACAACTTTTCACATACTTTCACTTTCATGTACAGGGTGGGTAGAAAAGATTTTAGTACATTTTAGTGGATCTGTATTTCAAGTTTTATTCTAATGATAATATTTATGCTTAAATTAAAACATTGAGGAGAACGACACCTTTGGGGCCGTCATGGGCTGGAGGTCAGGGAACGGGCCCTGTGACCGGAAGGTTGCCGGTTTGATCCCCAGAGCCGACAGTCCATGACTGAGGTGTCCTTGAGCAAGACACCTAACCCCCAATTGCTCCCCGGGCACCGTGGATAGGGCTGCCCACCGCTCCGGGCAAGTGTGCTCACTGCCCCCTATTGTGTGTGTGTGCTCACTAGTGTGTATGTGGTGTTTCACTTCATGGACGGGTTAAATGAGGAGGTGAGATTTCCCCGTTTGTGGGATTAAAAAAGTATCTCTTAAAATCGAATCTGCTTTGTTGCTCAAACCTCTTGATTTTTAGCTTTGGCATTTTATTTTAGACCCAAAGTATCCTATAAAGAACAGGGCTACAGTTCACACGCTTATATAGAAGATGCCGCATGTAATAAAAAGTTCCACTGTTGTTCGAAGTGGAACTGATACTTTGTTAGTTCTACTCAGGTTATATTTCATTTGCTCGTTACTTCAGTCATTATTTAATTGAAGTCATTTTTACTTCAGTATGAGTTTAGACATGAATACCAGTGCAGAGAATGGATTATGGTGTATTTTGTCTACATGCCAAATTTGTTGATGAATCAGATCTAGAGCAGAACTGTCCTCACCTGCAATGCACTATAACTGGTCCTTTAGTCCTGTTAACCTGCTGACGGACAATCTGCACAAACTGTAGGATGCTCTCAATGGCGTTGACCGTAGGCACCCCATGGTCAGGCCACGATGTGTAGTTAAAATGCAGCACATCCTGCGTCTCATCTGCCTGTAAGGGGCAACAGCAACAGAGGCACTGAGACCAAGTCATGAGACAGAAGACCACAAGACACAAAAACGACTCCTCAGGCAACTCTCGAGCTGACTCCCAACAGACACTGTTAGCTTGGACTATTTAAAAATACCACGTAGGTCACATAATTTAATCAATGTGTTTATCTTGCTGGATTTCATTACAAAGCTGTGGCCTGTTATTGGTGTAAATGATTTGCTGAGTGGATCAGTGACTTTACTGATAAAACAATTACTATTACTGGTCTAATAATTGATTACAACTGATAAATCAGCATCGTATTTTCAGCTTGTGTTTGCACTGATGCACATATAATCACATTTCCATTCATTTGAACCTGTTCAATCAGAGTACAGTGGAAAACTCCACCGTCCCACACACAGGAGACGGATCTACTAACAGCTTGTGCCGTCGCGAAACCTATTTCAGCATTAAAAAGTGACTGTTGCCATTTGATAAATGGTTGCAGTGGCTCTTTAGCACCCATAATAAGACCCACGAGACGTTTGCATATGAATTTATAGGAGATTCCCTCTGGGAGAAGATTGCTATAATGAATTTTAGAACATGGATAGTACATAAATCTGTAAGTTATGTAGCACCTGGAAAAGCTCATCTTATTTTGACGAGAGATTTTCAGAACACATTTACTTTCTACAAAAAAACTAAAATAAATAAAATATTGTGAATGCCTGTCATTATTCTTGTGATGAAGGAACTAAAAAATGTAAGGCCAAACTTTTTGGGTAAAACAATGTTCTAAATTGCAATTTTCTGATATTTTGCTATACTTATCAAAAGAGCAGGCGTTGTCTAAATGATTTAATACCATGTTATTGTTAAAAGCACATACTGAAACTCTTTTTGCTGTGCAATCAATGCTTCACTAAAGCTACTCCATGCTTTGAAACTTTCTTTGCCACGTGGCTTCGGTGTGGACTGTGTCTCTCGCTTACACTTACATAGCCCAGCCGGAAGTTCCTGATAGTCCACTCAGGAGACTCACTCTCAGACAGCATCTCCACTGTGATCTCCCCATATGACACCGGCTCATCTGTAAATGGCCAGTAGTGATCACACTTCACCTGTGTGAGAAACCACAGGTCAGATTATACATTTCATTTCTACACTGAGCACCAGTTAAAAGTGTGGGCACAACTAATCAGCAGGGTCTCTGTGCTTTAGTGTATTTTCCACATTTTACAATAGAGAACACAGACTGACTAGAGATATGTGATATTATGCAGTGACCAAAAAAAGCCTGTTTTAGGTTTTTAAAGTACCCCCACTTTGTCTCAGCGCAGTTTTACATGCTCGTCATCGTTCTCTCACGCAGCTTCACAAAGAGCCTCACACTGTGATTTTCCTGGCTTAAAGAAGCTTCACATGTGCTATAAGCACCTTGAAGCTGCTGAAGACTATAATTTTTCTGACATTAAAACATTTGTTTTGGAAATACAAATATAAATATATTTATATTTGTTTTGAAACAATTCTGAACGGTACTGTACATTTGTCAAAACCATTTGGCCAGAGAACTATTAGAGTGAACAACAGTTATAACAAACTGCGGATGCACTGCTGCCATCAAATACTCTGCGCACAATCATGTTCAGATTATCCTCACTTTCCCCCTGTAAAGGTTCAGGGCTTGAGTTAAACAAGGCTGCTGTCATTAATTACGATGCCGTGGGGTCGAGAAGAATAACGGACAGGCTCAAACAGGTTGCCATGGGAACTGACCCTCCTGCGCTCGTTGCACTGAGTCAACATGACGATGACGTGCGAGTTCTGCTGCAGCACCATCTTCCAGAAATCGTTGCGTGTCTCCGGGAGCGGCCCCTGCGTGGCAATGTACTCTCGAGGCGATTTATAACCCTGTCAATGTCACATACAGTTGTTTCAACTGAGTTAACCTGTTCATGCACGCTGTCCAGAAAAAAACTCAACAAAAACTTCTTTCCTATATTTTTGTCATACTTCTACAAACAGAAAAGAGTTGGAAGACTCACACCTGTTGAGTGAGGATCAAATATAAATGTAATTACATTACATACATGGCAAATAAATGATGTAAACGTAATTATATTTAAGTAGTTTATCAAAACATCAGTAATAACTACATTTCTAAGGATTAATGTGCTGCTGGCGCTGTTGATATATATACAGATCAGTAAGTACTCACTGGGATGTAGTTGGCATTAATATAGTCTGAGCCTTCGTCATTGTGCATAGAGATAAGCTTCACTCGGCTGAAGTCATCTGTTTGAAAAAGAAACACTTCATCAGCGTCAGTGACGGCAGGCAGTAACGTGCAGTAATGAACACAACAGACAAAACAAGACAGATTAATGAAGCTTCTTAACACTACAGCGCTGCACGAGCCAGAGTCACTGGTGAGTGGGCGTAGTGTCACTATAGCTCTTCTGGGTGAGGAGGTGATGGAGGAGCACTCACAGGGCAAGATGTTGGTGTAGCGGTTTTTGGGTCTGTTTACTGGCAGATCTGCAGCATCGTGGGAAAGGTCCAGACCCACACTCTTCAACTCCTATTATAAGAAAAATACACATCCAAATGTCTCTGATTACAGGTTATGGACAAAATTCCTGCCTGTCTCCCAGTTAGCGTTCATATTTCAGTCACTACACAATAACCGTACACAACCATGCAGCGCTAGACATTCCAAATAAACGTATATATTCTTAATGTACATTAGTGTAAAAAGGCTCATTCCAACTGTGGATCATTTCTGTTGGTCTATTCCTCATGAAATGCCCACACTAGAGATGGAACCAATCCGATACTGGTCACTGGTACGGGGCCTTTATCAGCTAAAGGATGAGGTAGGACAGAATGTCAGAATGAACCTCCTCCAGTTCTGTGACAAGTCTGGCCTGAAATGCGAATGAGAATTGCCTCACAAAACCTAAAGCCATGTAGGCCACATAATGACAGTAACTGCATGATACTGGCATGTGGCTACAGGAGCCACAGAGCCTAATGTTGACATGAGAACAAGCAGCTGCATTTAGACAGTCCAAGTTCAGAAACTTTTCATTTCTTTATTTTTTGTCACACAGTCGTGAACATGCGCTAATTTTAAACGGCTGGCGTAAATGATCTTCTGTTAAAAACTACCCCTCCCTTTACCTCTTAGCAGATTTTAAAAGAAAAAATACCCGACTGGTATCTGTATTAGACCCTCGACAGAATTATTTAAAGATGTTTTCTCATCGTTTCCTCACCTCAAACTGCAGCGAAAACTTGTATGCGGAGTCTTTGCTCATGTCTTTGACGTAAGCCTCAAAGTCGTCCAACTGCACAGGGCTGCACAAAGAAGAGCAACGTTCAAACAACAAGCACAGACTGTCACCGCGTAATTGTAAAGTATAAAATATGGGCTTGGGAGGCTGAAACTACTGTCAGTGACATGTAAGCCACGCTGTCTTCTGTATAAACTCAAATTCATCATTTATGATGGCCTTCCTGACGACACCATGCAGTACTTCACATAAAGAGTTCCCTTTAAAATACAACTAATCCACTCTGAATGGAGAGTTAGGCGAGTTTTAGTGAAGCAGTTCTCAGGTTACAGGCAAAAAAACAAACAACAACAAAACAATCAAAACAAAAAACAGTAACCAGGTTTCAATCCAGCTGTCAAAGTAGGGGAACAACTGAAAAGCTGCACACTAATAATGAGAATGAGACTGCGTTTCCATCGGCTCTGATCCAGATAAAACACCCCACGTTACACTCATTACACTACTCTGAGAACTATGGACCGAGTTCACAGGCAGATCTTAAACATGGTCATGGTCTAATATCAAAGGAAACATGTAACAGTGATGAGATAAAGCTGCATTATAATTTCTACATTAATCCACTGGAATCTGCCGCCTTAAAACAGCTGGACAAATTCTACTTGTGTTCATATTATTTACTCAGGAAATGCGTTCCCAGTGTAATTTATCATATTTCCCCTTTACCAGCAAAAACGTCTTCACTTCAAACAAGCATACAAACGTTTATACAAAGCTGGCAATACTGATCAATATCTACTTTTTCCATTCAGCCTTTTTTATTTAATGTGCATAAAATATGTGGATAGAAACCCAGCGGTGGACACACACACACACACACACACACACACACACACACACACACACACACACACACACACACAGGAAAACAAAACAAATAAAGTTGGTTAGTGAGTATTACCTTGTTAGCTTCCTTTTCTTTAGAGCAGTCTTGCTCCTACAGGCACAGAAAGGTGCAGTAATACTTTACTAAGATGCTCCTAGTTTTATTACAATATCACACATAACCTGCTTCATACATCACTGCAAAGTATGAATGCATTCTATATTACTCATCCAACAAGATCAGATGAGATGATAAAGGCTTTAAACTACAAGCCATTTGCTCTGCACACATATTTGGTAAGCAAGTCTGGCTTTCAGAGGAAGCATGCATTTCTCCCCAGGGTTAATCAATAATCAATAACACATGTTCACACTATATTCATACCCATATTCGCTGTAGATATCTATCACATCCAGGAAAAAACACATGCAAATCATAAGACCAAGGCCAAACACTCTAAACTAGAAATCCTAGAAAACTACATCAGTGCATTCTGCTAGAGCTTCTATGGAGGGTTAGTTGTTTAAGTGTTTAGACAGCATGCAGCTTTTAGCTGTAGGAAAAGACCCTCTACAACATGATCCTTTCATGCTAACTGTTGTCATATCATGCTTTTAGTGATACTGCTATCATGAGCTTATTTTTAGTGATCACAGCCCACTGGGTTCAGCTACAACCATAGACAGAGCGTTTCACTATAAGGTTCCAACAAAGATGCAAAAACAGCTTTGAATCTTTGTTGTAAGGCAGAGCGACAAAGTCGTCTTCTGCGGTTTAGACTGCAAAACGGTCACCCGAGCGTTCAAATCATTACTACAGAAACGGTTCCCTACACTCTTAAAAACAAAGGCCAAAAAGGGTTCTTTGGAGTGATGCCCAAGAATAACTGCTCTTGGTTCCCTGAAGAACCCTGAAGGAGATGGTACTTTAAAGAATAGATTTCCAAATGAGAAGCTATGAAGTTTAAAGAACCTCCACATAACGGAAAGGCTCTAGATCAGAAGCGCCTGGGGGAAGTCCAATGTTTGAAGACTTCAAATTTAGCAACAAACTGTAAAAAAGGAATTCAATTTAAAATGTGAGCTAAGTTTAGTGTACAGCTGTTCGTCTCTGCTGGTGGGTGAGGGTGGGCTCACTGGCAGAATCAAACATGCTCACAGGCCAACTCTGGTTCATGGGCCACATGTTGGGCAGCCCTGATCTATACAAATTAAATATTTCCTCTATAACCGTACATCCATACGACCATTTGAGAACCTTTATTTTTAAGAGTGTTTGTGGTGCTTTTAGCCATAAATGAGAAATGTGACGAGGTGCTGCTGCTGTGTCTATGGTCGCCCGCACAGGCTGTGAGCCTCTCTCTCACACATGCCTCCATGATGCAGCATCTGGCTGTCAGCGCTTTTACTTACCACGGATTAATATAAAAAGCCAAAAGATAGTCAGTCCAAAGGCAGGATGGCAGAAGAGTAAGGAAGGCAAAGAGGCTCCTTCGCCTGAAGGGGTTCAAATAAAGAAAAGAAAAACAAAACAAAACAAAAACAAAAGGAAAAAAAAAAACAAACAAAAAAAAACACCAAGGGCGAAAAGTTGGGGACAAAACATGGTGCTCCATTAGTAATAGTGACAGACAGTGATGACTGAGACGTACTTAATTAGTGCTTCATACAGGGTTAATTAATGCCTCATGCAGTCCACAGTGTCATTAGCTTATCAACTGCACTTATGGGTGTGTGGTCAATGGCGCATGGACAGCAGACGCGAACTTTAACCCTCCGTTTTCCAAAAAAATAATAAATAAATAAATAAATAATTAGACATTTAATCTACGCAGCTGCAGAGGACCATTACTATGAAATGCTGAAATGTAATATATTTATACATATTAATGTGTAATTAAGTGCTACTCTGGACCACTCTGTTGAAATCCGCTAAAGCTTAACACAACAACATTAATGATTACAGCAGCAGCAGACAAATATAAGACATTTACATAAACACTGTACAAAAAGCATTTTCTGATAATGGTAATGGGAAAAAAGCCTTGATTCAGATGAACAGCTGTCAATGAGACTTTGGAGGTCTTTTATTTTCCGAATTAAAAGAATTTGATTTGGGTGAAAGCCAAAATCTGCCTTAACTGACTGTCTTTAAGCTGTTACATTAATCACAAGTGAGTGGAATCGCCCACAATGTTCTTACAGCATCAGTGTGTGTGGAGTGTGCATGTTGTAACAAAAAGTCAGCATCAAGATCTGGAAACCTTCTTAAAAACAAAACAAACAAACAAACAAAAAAAAAACAGTAAACTGTGGCTAATAAGAAATAAGAGCGCGCACTAATTCAACCATCTATGACCAAAAAGCCACATCACTTGCGGTGATTCCTCATCATTTCTTCTCTGGGTGGAGTTATTCTGGCAAATCCCTGATCTGTCATATCCTAATTCTCTTAATCTGTAAAGGCTATAAAGCTGGGCTTTCAGGCCACTGTGGATATTCTCTAAACATGCCGTCTCATGTGAAGATGTGAACGAAGCCACGTGTGTTTGAGGTTAAGGGCCAGATTAAAAATAACAATCCCGCACACACTGCTGCTCCGTCTCTCCCTTCTCTCTGGCTCTGCGTCTGAATGTGCGAGCGGCTGGTCTATCACCATCTAGACTATCACTTTGACTTGTACTGATCTCTGTTTGTACACCACGGGAAAAAAGAGGACTCCTACCAGTTGTAGGGAAGTTTTCCATCTCGCTCGAAGGAGGCAAAGTTGACGAAGGTTTCTGCTCCGCACTCCCTGCAATAAACCAGACACACCAGAGTGACGGTTAACACCACGCACCAGAGACCAGGCTGACTCCTGACCTGAGCTTCTACTGAGCTCACACGAATGAATAAAGAGTCCTATCAATTATGATGTGCCTTTACACTTAAGATTACAGGTTAAAATCTGCTAATCAATTTCAGTGATCTGCTCTGAGCTGGACTGCATTATTCCTTCAGCAATATGATGGGCAATCATATCCTTTTACCCCACCTACCCAACTTCTTGCTTTTGCAGTGCAGTGCTCTCTATTGATCACGTTTCATCATCACACTGAAACGTGAGTTTATGATCTAGCTTATTTTTTTTATTTATTTTTATATTTATTATTATTTTTTTATTTATTTATATTTAATCTTATTAATTTTTATTTATCACCTGGCTGTTTGGAGACAAGTGAGGTTCAACTGTTCGGATATGTCACTTCTAAAATTGTATTAGAAAAGTAGCCGAATAACGAGTAGAAATTAATAATACTGCCATGTCATGTTGGCAAGAATGTCCTTGGTTTTTGGGCTAAACTTCTACGCTAGTCCACATTAAAGGCTGTAGCCTCTCAAAATATGTATTGATGCTATTGAAATGCATGTGATTCCTCAAATGCTGCACCAACAATCCAAGTCTTCAGTTTGAAAATTCAGGATTAAGAGTTTATAGGCCTGGGCTGACAGTTACCGCCGTACCAGCCCCCAGTGATGGGAAAACTCTTTCGCTGCAGGTTTAAAACCCCATTGTTCACTAACTGCTTTATTTCACGTAGACCACAGCAAGACTACTGTTCCCAGATGTGTACATAGCTTTTAAACATGTTGGTTGAATTGATATTCTATATTAATGCATTTTAGGATGTCCTCAGACCCACAGCATCAGGAAAACACAGGACTAAAATCACGTCTCAGTTCTCATACATCAGACGAAAACAAGCAGCGTCAAACAAAAGAAGACAATATGATTCAAGCACAGTTTTGATTGTGTTTGTGTTCTTTCATTTCACAAACAATAAGCTTCAACTAAGGTCACTGCCACGTCAGTGCCAGGAACCGGCTCAAAAAATATTCTATCATTATTATTATCCATCCATCCATCCATCCATCCATCCATTTTCTAAGCCGCTTCTCCATCAGGGTCACGGGGGGTGCAGGAGCCTATCCCAGCAGTCTTCGGGCGGAAGGCAGGATACACCCTGGACAGGTCGCCAGTCCATCGCAGGGCAGACAGACAGACACAGTCACTCACACCCAGGAGCAGTTTAGCACGTCCAATCAGCCTGACTGCATGTCTTTGGACTGTGGGAGGAAACCGGAGAACCCGGAGGAAACCCACACAGACACGGGGAGAACATGCAAACTCCACACAGAGAGGACCCTGGCCACCCGGCCGGGGAATCGAACCCAGGCCCTCCTTGCCTCATTATCATTATTATTATTATTATTATTATTATTATTATTATTATTATTATTATTATTATTAATAGTAGTAGTTGTAGTAGTATTGGTAGTATTTGTAGTAGCATTTCTGTAAGTAGATCAGCCTTTGCTTCATTATCATCAGTGACGTTCCCTGGAAGAGCCTGAGGATGTATTTATGGAGATAATAACCAGACTAGTAAGACTTTTTCTTCTGGCAATTTTTAGACAGCCCCTAACACTGAAGCGGATGCAGGATCAAAGACAAAAACAGTGTACAGGTTGGAGCTTTATCATTTTCAAAAAAGATCAATCAAAAGGCAGTAAACACACATACTGCCAAATCTCTGACCTGGCATCCACCGCTTCTCTTAATCAGAAAGGGTTTAAAGCTGAAGTCTGAAAGGCCAATCTAACGGTAATGTAACAGTACCAGAGCCCTCACCTGGTCATCTGCATGTGCTTTTTGCGCAGCACCAGCAAGAAGAGCACCAGCAGGCTGATGAGCAGCACACTGAGCACAGCCAGTGCTGAGATAGCAGCTACACTGGGGTTCATCTCCTGAGCTGTAACACACACATGGAATATATCATTTAAAACCACTTCCAAGCGAGGCTGAACAGAATACCAGTCATATTAACTCTTGAATTGAAAAAAAAAAAGGGAAAAAAGTTTAGTTTTTTTTTTTTTTGGACAGAAACAATATGCAATATCTATAAAACTCAATTATACAGACATAGCCTCAAGCCTAAACATCTAAGATGTTCCTACTTTAAGCATATCAAAATACTTGATCTCAAAAGCCTTAATCTTGATCTGAGTCAATTAACACAGAGTTTCTGAGAAGATAATAGAGCTGGACAGTGCAAAATAAAGATAACCAGCAAAAAGTAGCAAAGAAATGCTAGACTGGAAATGACACTAAAATGCTGCATCATGAGTGACAAACAGTTTCTGTATTTACTTTAGAGCCAAGACTACAATGATCTTGTTGTATTGTATATTAGTAGTTTAACTGACGCTGTTTTGACAAAGTTAACAGCAGTGAAACACCAGCCCTGAAGATACCATATGTGGTTTGTTGGGCTGTTTTCATTTCACACAGAAAACCACTTGTTAACTTCTGCAAAATGCCTCGTGTGGTGCGCTCTGACCATTTTGTGATGTAAGTGCCCTGAGAAAGGATAAAAATTGCATCTAGCTCACTGTATTGTGGCCTAATGTATTAACATATGCCTGGATTGCACCAATGTTGGTCTTTCAGGGCAGTCTGGGACATTCCTATACATTCTACAGTGCAGGCAACAGAGACTGTGTTACCCAGGGTGGAGATGGTGATGTAGGCAGGCTCGCTGGGCGTGCTGTAGCTGTAGCTGGTCACACTGCAGTTGTAGGAGGTGGAGGGCTGTAGGTTGCTCACAGTGAGAACATGAGAGAGAGCTGTCTGTGGCTCGACAGCCTGTGAGGGGACAAATACGATTAACTCACACTTGTACTTTGGTACATTCAAGGATGAAAAGAGAGCATGATTCCTGGATCCCGAGCCACAAGTTCAACCTGTTCCACATTTGTAACAGGAATTCCTAACAAAGCCTTTGGTGCGTGGCACTGGGGGAAAACGTGGCTTACGGCCGAAGCAGATGGAGCTGTGCTAATGATGTCGTGTGGGCAGAGAGAGAAAAAGAACAGCCGTCACGCCCTGCGTCCTCGAGGCGTTCGGCTCGCTGCTGCCGTGGCAACCACTTGAATCATCCGCGCAAAGGCCGCTACTTTTTAATGACTCTAATAAACTACAGGCCCCTTCTGACAGTCCCTGGAGGCGTTGTGACTGTGCTTCAGCCTCGATGTACATCGCCTAGAGGGGTGGAAAAGCTCGGTGATGTAAACACCGCCCCCCTGTGTTTACTGTGAAATGTTTGACTAACCTGGGAGAGATGGCAGTGGCCATTAGCCTGTGGGCGGTCCTTTGACTTTAAAATGGTAGATTTTGTCTCAGAGGGAGAAATGTACACAAAATGAAAGAGTTTGAACATGCAGGTGGGCGGACGGCTCGAGTATAATAAGCTCTGGGCCCACGGCAGTTTGGGTACATTACACTGGTATTAAGCCTGGAACAGTTTTTCTATACTATTTATATGTAACTACTAGAGGCGCACCTCTGCATAATGAATCTCACAGGTGATTTCTTTACATGTCTGTCTGTCCATCTATCTGTCTGTCTGTCTGCCTGTCCATCTATCTATCTGTCTGTCCATCTATCTATCTATCTATCTATCTATCTATCTATCTATCTGTCTGTCTGTCTGTCTGTCTGTCTGTCTGTCTGTCTGTCTGTCTGTCCATCTATCTGTCTGTCTGTCTGCCTGTCCATCTATCTATCTGTCTGTCCATCTATCTATCTATCTATCTATCTATCTATCTATCTATCTATCTATCTATCTGTCTGTCTGTCTGTCTGTCTGTCTGTCTGTCTGTCCATCTATCTGTCTGTCTGTCTGTCTGTCCATCTATCTGTCTGTCTGTCTGTCTGTCCGTCCATCTATCTGTCTGTCTGTCCATCTATCTATCTATCTATCTATCTATCTATCTATCTATCTATCTATCTGTCTGTCTGTCTGTCTGTCTGTCTGTCTGTCTGTCTGTCTGTCTGTCTGTCTGTCTGTCCATCTATCTGTCTGTCTGTCTGTCTGTCCGTCCATCTATCTGTCTGTCTGTCTGTCTGTCTGTCTGTCTGTCCATCTATCTGTCTGTCTGTCTGTCTGTCCATCTATCTGTCTGTCTGTCTGTCTGTCCATCTATCTATCTATCTATCTATCTATCTGTCTGTCTGTCTGTCTGTCTGTCTGTCTGTCTGTCTGTCTGTCTGTCTGTCCATCTATCTGTCTGTCTGTCTGTCTGTCCATCTATCTGTCTGTCTGTCTGTCTGTCCGTCCATCTATCTGTCTGTCTGTCCATCTATCTATCTATCTATCTATCTATCTATCTATCTATCTATCTATCTATCTGTCTGTCTGTCTGTCTGTCTGTCTGTCTGTCTGTCCATCTATCTGTCTGTCTGTCTGTCTGTCTGTCCGTCCATCTATCTGTCTGTCTGTCTGTCTGTCTGTCTGTCCATCTATCTGTCTGTCTGTCTGTCTGTCCATCTATCTGTCTGTCTGTCTGTCTGTCCATCTATCTATCTGTCTGTCTGTCTGTCTGTCTGTCTGTCTGTCTGTCTGTCTGTCTGTCTGTCTGTCTGTCCATCTATCTATCTGTCTGTCTGTCCATCTATCTATCTATCTGTCTGTCCATCTATCTATCTGTCTGTCTATAGCTCACACTATGTGGGCTAAATGAATAATACAGTCTGTCTGTCTGTCTGTCTGTCTGTAGCTCACACTATGTGGGCTAAATGAATAATACAGTCTGTCTGTCTGTCTGTCTGTCTGTAGCTCACACTATGTGGGCTGAATGAATAATACAGTCTGTCTGTCTGTCTGTCTGTCTGTAGCTCACACTATGTGGGCTGAATGAATAATACAGTCTGTCTGTCTGTCTGTCTGTCTGTAGCTCACACTATGTGGGCTGAATGAATAATACAGTCTGTCTGTCTGTCTGTCTGTCTGTCTGTCTTTCTGTCTTTCTGTCTGTCTTTCTGTCTGTCTGTAGCTCACACTATGTGGGCTGAATGAATAATACAGTCTGTCTGTCTGTCTGTCTGTCTGTCTGTCTGTCTGTCTGTCTGTCTGTCTGTCTGTCTGTCTGTCTTTCTGTCTTTCTGTCTTTCTGTCTGTCTTTCTGTCTGTCTGTAGCTCACACTATGTGGGCTGAATGAATAATACATTTTCATAACTTTCTATCAGTTAACGTTCCAACATACTTCAATATGTATGCAAAAGTTTGGGTGCACTGGTGAAATAACATCAACAAACAAACTGAAAATAAGTCAACACGGCCTCTACAGAGAACACAGTTCTGCACATCTGAATGCACAATTACTGGTTATTTGCTCAATTTTAGAAAAAAAAAAGTGAAAAAGTGAAAACACACAACACAGTGCCAGTGTAAATCTTGTGGCACATTTTATATTTTACGTTTTTTTTTTTTCCAATACGTTAAACAGTATTAAATTCTAAATATCTTAAATACACTAAACAGAAACTGCACTAAAATTAGCAGAAAAATGCCACATTTCAGTTCGTTCCCTGTAGAGGATGTTAACTTAATTTCACTTCGAACATCAACAACATGTAACGTGACTGCGAGTACTCAAAACATCTGCATACAACCGTGAACAACACTATCTGATCTTTAACCGTCCAAACTGACATTTTAAATTCTTAATAAAAAATCAAGCGCCTTTCAGCACAGTGAGTCACGCATGTGGCATTTCGGTATAGGTGAAGTCACAGCACTCCAATTCAGAGCGAGGGCATTTACCTGACTCATATTACCGTCATGAAACTGCAAATCAGATTGGACAAAAATAAAATAATAAACTGTCTTATCGCAAAAATCTTCTGATTCCAATCTGGGCAGATTCCGACTGTATACTCCTAGAAATGACATTACTAATGACATGGCTAGTTACGTAAAGAACTGCACTTATACTCACTACTTTCTGTGTCAACAGCACTTTTTCAGAGAAAAAACATTAAAAATATATTTCAATAAAAACATATTTCCTCTTCTACTTACAAACACGTGTACTGAAATTTCTCTGCTTGCTCCAGTGAGCTACATTAGAAATGCTCAAACTGTATCATGCTTCTGTGATCACTGGTGATGACTGTAACTCCTGAGTGTGAATTCATTAATATTCATTACATTCATTAATATTCCATAACAAAAAGAATGTTGCTTTTATTAGATATTAAAGATGCCAATTGTGCACTGAACTTGCTTTTGTTTTTTGTTATTCCTGTTTGATTTTCCCCCCCAGGGATCAGTCAGATCTGATCTCACAATCAGGCTTCTACTGTAACAGCTTAATTAACACTGCAGGAAACTGGAGCTGTTGTCTGTTTTTTGAGCTAATGTAACTGAAAACATCCCTCCACCACAATGACTCCATACCTTGAGTTGTTTGTTGGGACCGAGTTGTTTGCAGCTGATCTGGCAGAAGTCCACCACTCCCTCCTCAGTCCAGAGCAAGGTGACGGCGGAGTGAGTGGCGTTGACTGCATACAGGGACTTGGGAGGCGCTGGCTCTGTTAGAGTGAAATGAAAACGTGTGATGAGTGCACTGCATGCGTTCAGCAACTTCCTCTAAAAAAGCAGAATAAAAAAGTATTCCATAAATAATGCAAAAAGACGTGTTGAGAAAAACAGCTTTTGTGGTTATTTTTGCTGACAGGGAAGTGAAACTTCATGATTCCTCTGCGAGTTTCGTTTTCACTGCATGCACGTTTTAAATTAAGTGTACAAAATAAGCTTTGACGTTGGTAAGCGAAACTTTTCAATTGTCGAAAGTTACAGGAAAACTGGAACTTAACCCTTTCAGGCATAAATGATTAAAAAAACATGCAGAATTTAAAAGCATTGAATTTTAATTAGATCTAAATACCACTTTTATTACAACTGTGGGTCGGTCCCAAATATGGACAACCTGCATGAAAGGGTTAAAACAAAATGTTAGATACTAATAATGTCTTTGTTCAGGATGTGAATGACTAACCAACAAACAACTGCTCCACCAATTATATCAGTTATAAAAACTGATTTCCAATAACAACAGTTCCTCTTTAAAAAGGTGGGTTTAGCAGCCAAGCTGAGGAACACTGGACTGTATACATGATGCTGCAACAGGCGACTGATTCCAGATCAGAAAGGCAGACGAAAAAATGAAGCACACAGCTAAAGTACTGGCGTTCCGGACTACTTTTCCAAGCGGCACAGTTACACCCATGTATCAAAAGCTAACATCCACAAGCAATAAGACAGACGACTATTTCCTCTGTGTTGTCTGAGAAAGTGCGATGCTTGGTGCGTTGAAATCGCAGACGGTCGTGTAAAATTACAGAGGAGGACCAGCCTGAACGGTGAGGGACTCTGAGCTCCAGTGAGTGATGCTAGCCATGGTCACTTCTCGGGCTAATAATGAGTGGTAAATTCAACTTTGGAATATATTATGATGAGCTCCTGAAACTAGTCCTAGTCATTCCATCAATTCTTACTTTTCAGTCATATAATCCAATATATTGTAGCTGTCAGCCCCTCGGTTGAACTAAATCCAGGTTCTTAAGTAGGGTATGTTTAAAATGGTCTCGGATATATTTTGGGACTGCCCGGGATTAAAGTCTACCGGAAGAGGATACATAAAACCCTGCAAGAGATTTTTGAACGTGAAATTACCTTAGAAAGTAAAACTTTATATTCTGGGCTCATACCCCAAAAGTGGGAGAAAAGAGATAAACATCTAATGAACATTCTGTTGGTGGCAGCTAAGAAAGCTCTCACTAGGAAGTGGCTGTCACAGGAGTGTCCAACTTTAAAGGTGTGGATGGACATTATAAAGGACATATATGACATGGAGAAAATAACCGTGTTTATCAATTTTACAATGAGACAGTTCCTCTCAGATTGGTTGGGGGGGGGGGGGCTTTATGTATAGGGACTTACAGAAATTTATGACAACTGTGTTGTTTTTGACGTGTGTGTCTGTGCACATATACGCAAAAAGATTGAAATATGTCCCACAATGACATGAATGCTTGTGTATGACAATAAAAATATAATAATAAATAAATAAAATTTTGGGCCATTAACTTCACTCATACGCTCGTGCCTTGTCCAACATATCAGTACTACGCTACGCAGTGTATACAGGAACGCGTAACTCGGGTGATGCGCGCGCTCGTCGGTCTGCATCTTTGAACTATTTTTACAGTGGTTTTAAACTTGGCTCGAGCAGGGCCGCATCACAGCACCTCAACTCTGACATCTTATCGGATTAGTCAGACAGGACTGAATTTCGGACAGCAGCTTTTACAGAACAACAGTTAATATACCAGGTTATTCCACTTGTGTTGTGTTTTCACCTTGTTTACGTTGCTAATAGTAGCTGTAACTTCACTTCCAGCTGCGCACGGATCAATGGTTGCTTGGTAACAGATATGACCAGTGGACCGCCAGTTTCAGTCGAGGAGGTTAAGATTTTCCAACTTGAGATAAGATGCTGTACGATATGTTTCCTAACACAAGATTTGCTTCTATGAATTTAAAAGATTTTGTGGAATTTTCTGTAATTATGGCTTCAGAACCATCCATTTTATAATTAATATTTTGATGGGTCACTTGCTGGTTAACAATTAATTGCCAACAAATGACTGGTTATTCATATAAACATGCAGTCAGACTAATATAAATACAAATACCCACATACAGTATTCCTTCCATGCTCTAACAGTGGGATCCAAGCTCACAAGGGCCTAGAGAATTGACAGCGGTGTCCCCAGTGACGGTGCCAGCTACACTGCTAATATACTGCACTCAGTCTGAGGCTTCAGTACTCAACTCTCCATCGCAGAAAACCATGCAGCAGCTTTTCTTTGACATGCTAATTTCCACGTCGGTTCTGGCCTTCCAGCGCATCAAAGAATTACCTGTCCTGTTTGATAAGCTATTTTCAGCTCACTGTTAATACTTTTCACTACAGCTTTTTTCCTTCAAAAGTAGCACTGCTTTCAAGTTGCATGAGCAAAGTAAACACCAAATATGTGAGGTTTCAATGAAGATGATACTGAACATCCAGCGCAGATTTTTTCCACCAGGTATGAGGCTAAATGTATTACAAGGACAACTGTTTGACGCTGAGATGGCTGTGGAGACGATAGAGATCAACTACTGACCTAGTTTCATGATGTGGGGTGTGGAGGTGTTGTGGCTGCGCTCAGTACAAGCGGTGACCGTGAGGTTATAGATGTCGCCAGGAGGGAGAGCTAACGTGGCCTTCATCATGTTACGTGTCACCTGTGAAGAAGAGAGAAGGGACACTGAACATAACTGATAGCTCTAACACAAGAAAACAGATAAGCCTGCAAACACTAATATTATTCCCTGCTCTCGAAGAGCAGCGACCGCTGTAACATCTGCTGCTGAGGGTGAAGCTGATTCTGCTATTTTAGACTTAGTACACTTAAGCATAAACACATAATAAATAATTCAGGTTTTGCCATGAAAATACCATGAACTACTTATTTATAGTAGCATTTCTGTGCACAGTCATGTGTGGTCAGCTGCATACATGGGCTATATATATATATATATATATGTGCATGCTTATATACAGTGGTGATTGCAGCGCAGGTTCCTTAGAGGTGTAGATGTCGGCATCTACAGTTTAAGCAACTGCTCTACTGGCTGTGACCAAAAGGGCCTTACACTGGTTAAAGTAACACAAAATGTGCCCAGAAGAAACAGCGACAATACTGTCTGCACTGCAGCTCCACAGCGCAGGTCAGCCTGCTGCCGTTGGTGTTGGACGCAGCGCGGCAAGCTCTGAACAAGTGCGAGCGAACGTTACCATCAGAATGAACATTTAGACACTGAAAACATTTGGGCCACCAAAATAACAATAAAACCACTGAGCTACATTTAAAAGCGACCTCACTTAAAGACTGAGACGTTCCACCCTTAGAACCAATACTAATACGTAAAACTTCTTGAGGGTGAAGGGGTTCTATTATTATCAGATATCTTTGGCTCTAAATTTAGATACAAAAGAGACGGCTCCTTACTGGACTGTGTAAATTTCATACACTACCAGGACAATGATATTCTGACGAGCAAATATTAATGACACTGTCAGTAAATGAAGTCTTTCCTGTAGGGAAAAGCAGTCTATAATGAAACAGGATATGGCTCAGTTCACAACATTAAATGTGTTTGACTGGCTATTTCAACCTTCAGCTTTTTCTGCAATCGAAAAGATTTTAACCATCGATACTCTAATACTCTAATACTCTAATGGCCAATGTTGGCTTAGAAGTCAATGGCATCATACAGAAGACTGATCCGAAGCCTGAATGCGCATCAATATTGCTGATGGCAGATATTCACTCAATACAGCAAACACCTATGATGAACAATATGCCTCTAAATTCTTCATAAAGGAAAATTCCTTTGTACTGTCAACAACCAGGAAAGAACAAGTTGAAGGCACATCAATACTGACACTAAGCCCAAATACACGAGGGCCAAAAAGCACCTGTACAGTAATCTTGTCTTCAGCTTTTCCTTAGAACGTGCTGTGAGAGAGGAGCACAGCCTTTGGCCACAGCCTCTAAGCAAAGCTGGTGGGCAGATAAGCATCTCTGACTATCTCTGTCTGAAAACATTTAGCAGTCTCTAATTAATCCTTTTGGTCTGTGTTAGATAAATACGTGTGGTGGATAATTGGATTCATTACAGGCTAGTGCCAGAGAGATGGCAGTGCAGAGGAAGGCACCAGTGCCGCCCTGCGCCTTTTTAATCAGGTCTCAAAAGTACACCAAGGAAGCAATCAATAGCACATCTCATCATTAGCTAACAAGGTGCTCCATCTCAGACCACACAGATCAGCTGGCTGCTCCAAGACCACCACTAGCCTTTTTTTAGCTTTTAGCGTAGCAGCCCAATAGGATGTTTACGGTAAATTACTAAAGACTGACCAGTAATTGACAGTAATGGTGGTGGTAAATCAAGGCAGGACGCAGGTTACAGAGGTCTGGTGACTCACCACGCAAACCATTAAAGTTACTGGGCACTGTTTTTCCAGCCATATTGATCCTGATATTTTAGAAACTAAGGTAAAACATATAAAAGGTAAAACCTTGTAAAGTGACTGTGAAGGATTTAAGCAGAGCACTACATCCCAGATATTACATAAACTGTTATGTAACAATCAAAATTAAATGTTGCTGTCCAGATGAAACTTACATCTGTAGAGAAGCGTCTCTTAGAGCCCTTCTTGCCCTCAGCCACTACCTGCCAGTGGAGCATTCGGGAGTGAGAGAGATCAGTGAAGAGGTCCCCGTAGGTCCAGCGTACATACAAGACCCCATGGGAATAATCCACTGAGGAGATGTGGGGGGCCTCAGGAGCTGGAAAAAAGGATTAATACGCTGTATGGTGACATCTGTCTTACTGGCAATCAACAAGTTTCTCAGTGTAGATTTAAGTCTGGCCAAAATTCGTAGGGGGCAGCTGTCATCAAATAACCAGAAAATGACAGTCATGTCAAAGGCATCACTTGTGAAGTACTAAAGTCCTGATCTGTGGTCAGACTTGGACTTAAAAAAAATGGTGAAGTTAGTACGGTCTCATGTGTAAATAATAATGTGTGTAAACAAATATATCTAAATCATGACAATAAAAAATATCCTACCACAATTCAGTTCAAATCATCAGTAGTTGCAGTGTTAGTGCCACATGCACGAGGAGAAAGGTTGGATGAGAAACTAAGATTGTAGTGAGTAATGAAACCCGCATATACTTTCACAGTGCAGCAGCATATTTAACACCAACGATATTTGCAAGAGGAAATTAAAAAGTAAGCTGTGACATCTATTTTTTCACTGTACTTGTCTTGAAGGCATCTGGTGAGGTAGATCCATTTCAGGAATCTGTAGCCAACTGGTGATAGTCTAGCTTAGATCAGTCTTGTCTTCTGTACTGGGCTTAACTCTCAGCTGCTTGCTGTCTGGGCTGCAGAATCACTGAGCAGCACTATGTCTAATGTTACACTGCAGTCATCTGTGACAGTAAAGACCGCCTCCTTTTCTTGATCTTCCAGAAACTGTTTGGGACTCAGACACAGTCTCAATCTTTAAGACTAGGCTGAAAACAGTTCAGTTCAGCTTTTGGTAGCTAATGTTCCCCCTAGATAAAGGCAGCAGATCCAGGGGTCCATGGACACAGGGAATTATAGTAAACTGAGACGTTGGTGCCGTCGTCCTGCTGCTCGCACGCGGTCACTCAGGTCTGTGGACGGTGGAGCGGACGTTAGCCACACTCTGGAAATGTTTACATTCCCTGTTTATGTACAAACAGACAGAATAAAACTAATTCCCTCTCCCTGCCTTTTTTCCGAGTATACGACCGCCCACACGTCCAGACACCGGACTGACTGTCGAGCCCTCCTGCTGCCCACTTCAGACCAGCTGCCCACGCCCCAGCTACCACCACCTGCCTTGGACTAGCTGCCCACCCTACACTGATGTTCTCATGGACTCCCAGCTATTCCTACTACTAATACTACTGCTATTAATATTAGTAGTATAGTAACTCTGTAGGTAGTCTGACCAGAGGAGGACGGGTCCCCCCTGGTGAGACTAGTTCCTCCCAAGGTTTCTTCCTCAGCTCTGAGGGAGGTTCTCCTTGTAAGCTTGGCTCTACAAACTTACCCACTTTCTCTTTCAACTTGACTTGGACTCAAATAGATTTTTAGGAACTTGCAATGCAATTTGGACTTCAGGCTTTATCTGGCATGAAGATATAACTACCTGAAGAGGCATGGCTCTGGGGGGAGGCGGGTGGAGGGTGTTTTAAGTGACATAAAAGACATATTTTTGCTTATCTTATTATTTCAAAATCAGAATTAAAATAAAAAATAAATAAAAAGGATAGTTCACTTACATGATTTCAAGGCATAATTCAGTTAATCTCAAAGCATCTAAGTAACTGCGCTGCAAACTAGGAGAGAGGAGCTGGTTAGTGTTAGCTATTAACTTAGCTAGCACCATAACATCTCTGCTCACCTCAGAACACGTTCTAACGAAACTAGATAAAAAGCACCAACATATGTTTAGATGAAATTGCTTAAAAACTGAAGGAGTGAAGTTGAGCAACTGACACTGAAGGGTCAGAAAGATTAAACTAAACCTGTTCTGTGGTCCGTCGCTCGATTGGCCACAGATACAAAGAGAGCCACACAGCACAGCACAGGCTCGATCCTCACTAATTGGTGCTCTTCTGAAACAAGTGTCGATGATAAAAACGAATGTCTGAGAGTGCAAAAGTTTAGCGGGTAACAAAAGAGGAAATCCAACCTGTTCTGTGGTTTTCAGGACTGTAGCAAGAGTTTAGTTGGCTAACCAACACAACACAGGCTTGGCTCCTGGGAACTGAAGCTAAATACTCGCTGAGAGGAAACCTGAGAGTCACCTGCCTGAAAACAAAAGCTGAATGTGTTCTGTCGTGTGTGCATCTGTTGCTGAGCTACGCTGAAGACCACTGCAGGACAACTCTACCCAAAAAGCTCCCAAAGAAGAGTTTTTTTGTCTTAAATGTTGCTTCTAGAGCCAGTTTTGACACGGTGAGCTCATTCTCCATTCTGTGAGCTCATGTGAGGCCTGCTGCTTTGTTGCTTGCTTAGGGTATTCCATATACTTTTGACCAAGTAGTGCATGTGATTTGACTCAACTCGGCTGGCGCTACATAAAAAAAAAGAAGCACAAGTTTAATGTACAGCTGCTAAAGGGCTAGTGTTGAGTGAGTAACCTACCAGTAATAAAGCTCAAGGTAGAGCCATCACAGCAGCTGAGTGGTGGGTCACCCCAGGTCACCATGGTCACTCGAAAGTTGTAGTACCATGCAGGCAACAGGTCTGTTATTCTCTGTTTAGGGGGAGGAAAATGTGGGAAAAGGGGGCGAAAACAATGAATCACTGAACATGTAATCCTGAAGATCATCATCATAAAACTTGTCTGCCACAAGCCTGCGCTTTCCATCAAAAGCCTTCACTAAAACAATTCTCCATCTCTCTCCCAGCTGCATAGCCCCTTCACTCAGCCTCTCAGGATCAGGTGGGACGCCTGGCCTTTGCACTCATTGATCTGCTTCTGTATCACATTACACCGTCTGATTTAATTAGCTCGTAAGCTCTGCCCTTTATCCTGACCTTGTTTTAACTGCTGTATTGTGTTCTTACTTCACTGCTTCAGCACCCTTTAATTCTCACTCAAGGCCAATAAACACCCCCACGTTCTTCCACCACCCAATGTGCAAGAGAGCAATTTAGATCATGCAGCATGCAATTAAGCATGAGAATAATAATTACACAAAGCAGATTGCTCACTGGGATATCATTTGCGTATTAGCAGAAGCAATGAATTGAAAAGGCCGAGCGTGAAGCTTATTAATTCCTTACGTCTTACATAAAGTCATAAGTGTCCTGTCACAGTGCATCACTATAAATACTACAGCTTGTTACAGTTCCATTAATTTGCCAAACCCTATGCTGACTAAAGACACAAACACACCCCATGCAAGTACACAAACAGAACTGCTTCAAGATACACAAAATGTGTTGGTTAGGAATACAATGAAATTTCCGTTGCCGTACATTTTTGGCAGAAAATGGTTAAAATGGCACTTCTGGGCGACAATTTTGACCTTCAAGAAAAATTTATGGGCCTGCAACAAAGTGCCAGAATATAAGACTATAAATAATTGTAATGATCATGAAGTTTCCTTTGCTTTCAAATAGTTGGAGCAGCAGCAAATCAACACTGAAAATTTCTGCTGCGTGGAACTATTTCAAAATTTCTATGAGGAACATTAGACAAGCAATTTAATCCCTTTTCATGGCAGGAATCAAGAGAGGGTACAACACCCAGGAACGTCCCCATTACAGGTGCGATACCACTTGAATACAGGAAAACAGTAGGAGAAAGGAAAGCAGGCTGATATCACCTGTGACCAGCTTTTGACATGACGGAAAAAATTCACAACAGCGCAAAAGTGCAACTAAAAATATTGCAATACTGGAATTCATTACTTTCTTCATGCGATTTCGCACACTGCAATAAATTTACATTAAAATGTATTTGAAATTCAGCATCAGTCAAAAACTTTCATTTCTGTGTGTTGATAATAATGTATTATTATTATTATTATAGTGCCATAGCAACGGATGATACAGAAGGCAATTACCCATGTAACCACTCTCGCAAACATACTAGTTGTTTTTGTGGCATCTAGAAAAACAGCAGATTAGGTTCATTTTTTTCTTCCCTTCTCTGACTACCAGGAGATTTATAGCCGCTACTGTAACGTAAGAACACATGTTGATTATGTACTATGTGCCTGTGTGATTGGGAGGGTTGGCTATGTTCTTGCATCGGGTGTGTTTCTGGCATTAGTTATGTCAATTATTCAGCCTAAATATCCTCCTAAAACAATCCCAGGACAGCTCTGAAGACCAAGGCAGATTGAGTTATTACCACAGAGGCAATGACGGAGGCGGTAGCTGCAATCTCGTAGTATGTAGTCCACTGAGAAGTCTGCGTAGCAGAGTTGAAAAAGAAGGTTTGCAGCACATACTTGCGGAAGGCCACGTTGTAAGGCCTCTGCCAGCTCAGTATGACTGCTGTGGGACTCAGTGGATATACCACCAGGTCACGCACTCCCGTTGGCTCTGTCAGAGAGACAAGGGAGAAAGTTAACCAATCACAATCAATTAATGAGGGCCAAGAATGGGACACGCAGAATAGAATGCAAATTTAGTCAAAAATAAAGCTACGAGCTGTCATGTTCTACAAAAGAAAGAGTTTAACACACATTGCTGCTATTAAATGTGCTTCAGTTTGATCAACCAAAAGTTGAGATACACTATATTTCCAAAAGTGTTCACTCCCCCATCCAAATCAGTGAATTCAGGTGTTCCAGTCACTTCCATGGCCACAGGTGTATAAAGCCGAGCCCCTCGGCCTGCAGACTGCTTCTACAGACATTAGTGAAAGAATGGGTCGCTCTCAGGAGCTCAGTGAATTCCAGCGTGGTGCCGTGATCGGACGCCACCTGTGCAGCAAGTCCAGTCGTGAAATTTCCTCACTACTAAATATTCCACAGTCCACTGTCAGTGGGATTATAACAAAGTGGAAGCGATTGGGAACGACAGCAACTCAGCCACGAAGTGGTCGGCCACGTAAAATGACAGAGCGGTCAGCGGATGCTGAGGGGCATAGTGCGCAGAGGTCACCGACTTTCTGCAGAGTCAATCACTACAGACCTCCAGACTTCATGTGGCCTTCAGATCAGCTCTAGAACAGCGTAGAGAGCTTCATGGAATGGGTTTCCAAATGAGCTTCTGGAAGAACGATCAAAAATTCCCATAAACACTCCTAAGCCTTGTGGAAAGCCTTCCCAGAAGAGCTGAAGCTGTTATAGCTGCAAAGGGTGGACCAACGTCATATTAAACCCTATGGATTAAGAATGGGACGTCACTCACGTTCATATGCGTGTGAAGCCAGACGACCGAATACTTTTGGAAACATAGTGCACGTCTCTTAGGTAATAAAGTACCCCGTTCATTAACCTCATTTCCACAGTTTTCAAAAGAAGACAAATACACATATTACATAATGTTCACAAATGCTTACCTATATCAATGATAACTGGTTCAGAGGGGGGACTAACTAGGGGACCGTTGGTGTGATACACCACTACTCTGTACTGAGCTCCGGGGGTCAGATTAGTGATGATGTCACTGGTGGTGTTTTCCTGTAATATAAAATCGAATATTAGGACTCAGACGAGTGCATCAAAGAAGAACTGTGGCAACTGTACAACAGTATAATACCATCTTTATGTTCGACATGTTTTATCTCTGGAATCTCGATTAACAACTGTATTCAAGCGTGTGGATGATCTACAGTGAAGAAAAAAACAGGGAAAATGCCAATTCAATGAAACCAGCTCTCAATCATTTGTCCATTTTTGATGGCAGTGTATATTAAGATAAAAACCATGAAGGAAAGTAGAAAACATTGACATTGTCCTTTTGCCATAATGTGGGGGCCTTACTCAAAGGGTGAAGTATGGTAAATAATAATAATATAAAATAATAATAATAATATAAAATAAAATAATTATTTTTTTGCTTAGTGTACGCAAAAAAACTTGTGGTCTGAACTGAAGGACGTTGCCAATAATGCCACTGTCATAATATACCAAAGCATCTAAAGCTCTAAATACTACTTCTTTTACTCGATATTGTCACAGACTTTGAAAAAAACATGTTTAGATCTTAAATTGCATATTTTGCAATTTCATTAGATCCATAATCCTGGTCCTGAAGCTCCCTCCCTGTACATGTGAAGTGTTTTCTCTCTCTTCCATATCTACTTCACGCCAAGAAAGAGCTTGATAGTTAGCTGATTAATTGTATGAACTGTGTCAGAGCTGAGGAAGCACTGAAAAGGGGTTTAAAGAATGTAGTGTTGGTCCTGGAGGTTATTAAATATGCTTCCATACCTCAGAGCAGTAGGTGTTCTCCATGCGCTGGCTGGGGCTGGGCTTGAGGCAGGTCAAAGACAGCACTGACACCAGGCTGCCATTGTGGCTCTGAGTGGCAGGAGCCCAGGAAACGGAGGCAGTGCTAGTTCCCAGCATCTTTACGCTGACTGCCTGCGGGCGCTCCGTCGGCTGCTGCAGCCATTCCCCTGTGGGGCCTTCAGGATGGAGAGTAAAATGATATGTAACTAGACCAGATTGGTTTGGCTCTGTACTCCAGCACACGGCTTTTAAAATAAAACAACGGCTATAAAGTTGAAGTGCATAATGTCAGTTTCACTGAAAGGTTTATTGTTTGGTAACTTGAGCACTTTAACACTTTCAAACTCACTTGGTGTTACCAGTGATGTAGATTCTGTAGGAATGACGTGGCAAAAAATCTAGTTTAATTACATTTTCCTGTAAAATGAAGCAGTAGGACACACAGCGCTAAAAGCAGGTACATATTTATAAAGTCACAGTGTCAGAAACCACATAAACAAGTCTGTTAGAGGCACCTTAACATCTCAGAATATTTAATATTATTATCCTTAATATTTTTATCCAAGTGCGTAATGAAATAGGAATGTAGTTTACATAATGCGTACGTTTCTATGAACTGTACACTTTCTTGCTTTTCCCTTATTCTTCCTTTAACCGCACATCTGTTAGCAGTTAACATATAAACCAAACTGATCTCCGTTTCTTTACAGTATTGTATTGACATCAATATTACGCAAATATAAAAATAGGAAAAAAATCCGACTTTATACCAAAACTAATTTAATTAAACATTTTGCAGTATATATACTTGACTTGACCACTGACAATAAGCAAGTTATTTTCTTCAAATCTTTTTATATAAACAGCTCAAAGTAAATAACATCCTATTGGCTGCTGAATCCGTGTTCTGAGTGGGGAAACAGGCCAACTGCATATTTGCAAAGACGAGGTGAGGCTAGAACTAACTGCTCCGCAGCCTAGTGCTAGGGGCTTTACACCCCCCCTCTAACTGACACTTAGCATTAGACAGGATGACCTTAGGCTTAAGTGCGGCTGCCCAAGAGCATCCCATTCTACTGACCATGCTGTCTGATAGAGCTTACGCCAGCTGTGTGTGCACATTACTGAACGCCGTGTCATGGGTGTTGTTTAAAGCAGCTGAACTCACTAATTAGAAGAAGCGTCATGCATATGTTGTGTGTTTCTTCTTTTTCTGTGAAGATCTATATTACCTGTACCGTATTATCTATATTAACATGGTAACATGGTTCCTGTATGTTGACTTTACGCCAGCAAGGGAGCTATTTTTATCATTTATCCAGTTAATGGGCTATCGTGATTCTGCCAGATGAACTTGAAATAATTCTAGTGTGGCATCTTGAAAATTCTCTTTCGTTTTTTCTTATTTATAATAGCATTTCTTCTCTCATAAAAAAGCCTTAATCATGTAAACATGCAGTAAAAATGGATGTTTGACATGTTAATACGAAAATGGAATTGATCAGAATACTGTACTGTGTTTTTTATAGTGCGAACATGTTGCTTCATGTTTAACTTAATCACTTTTGGCTGACGCTCTGATCCAGAGAGACTTACAGTTTGATCATTTTACACTGGAAGGCGAAGGTGGTGTTGGGAGTCTTGCCCAAGGACTCTTATTGGTATAGTGTAGGGTGTTTACCCAGGTGGGGGACTGAACCCCAGTCTACAGTGTAGAAGTCAGAGGTGTTACCCACTACACTAACCAACCTTTAACAGTAAAGGACGGTACGTACTGAGGTAGAAGGTGAATCCTGTGTGTGGAGCACTTTCTCTAGGCTCGCAATCTCCTGAGGAGCTGATGGTGGTGACCAGCACTCGGTATGTTCCAGGTTCAGACAGCTCAGCAAAGAATTCGTGAGTATTTTCATCCACAGTGGCCGTCTCTGTTGAGTTACCTGGTAAAGAGGGGTAAAATTATTATTATTATTATTATTATTATTATTAGTATTAAAGATTCAATTTTTCAGTTACTAAGAATTTTAAATAAAGTTAGCTATAAATATATACACCAACAACAATGCTCAAAAGATGGAATTAGTAATACTGGAATTTATATTAGACATACTGGATGTGTAAAACAATAAATACATGACTAAAAATATCAATAAACACAAATATTACAATTAATCCTGGATTTTTTTATATTGAGTTGGTATTATTGTGCAATTAAACACCATAAATAAAAAATAATTAATTAAAATGTACCTTTTTACATTAATAAGCTGTTTTGCATTTGTATAAAGTATTTTTTAAAAATGGTCCTGTTCATTATTTTCCACTAAAGTATTTTTAATCTTTGAAAGGCTCTGAAAATTTTGTTCTTGTCCAATCAAATACATTTTTATTGGGTGGGATTTTTTTATTTTGATTACTTGATTACTCAACGTCAAAATCAGTACATTACTTGATTATTAACATAACTGACAGCGACAGGGCGACTTATTTATAACATTCAATTTAGTGCAAATAACTGTAATCGCACAGCTACAGTCAGCAGAAAAGCCTCAATGCTCATTCAGTTGGAGAACCAACTGACCATCTCGATAGATGTAGATATTGAAGCCATCAAATGAGGTTGGAGGGCGAGGGGGCAGCCAGCGGAGCTCCAGCAGAATTGGGGGCAGTCTTGTGGGCATGATTGTGGGCTCTGTGGTGAGGTCCATGGCTGACCCTGGCTCGTTTGAGTCCTCATACTCCGGGACCACAGCATTCACAAACTCATCATCGGTTGGAGACACACTTCCTGTGGGCTCTGGCCACGAGGCATCCGTCGCGTTCTCATCTGCTGAAGTGTTGCTGAAGTTAAAGCTGACGTCTTCCTCTGTAGTTGTGTGAGCAGTGGTGCTCGTAACTGGTGCTAAGCTGCTATTTATACTGTGGGGCTGTTGGGTAACCGCATTAGTCCCTTCAGGATCCGGCTCCTGTTCTCGTTCCCGAATATCCATCTCTTCCTGCTCCTCTATTAGGGGGATGTCGCGGATTCTGCGTGAAAGAGGGGATTCGTGGGCTCTTCCACTGAGGTGAACAATCTTCAGAGACACGTTGAGAGGAGGGTTGGGTACTAGAGACAGAAAAAACGAGGTTACGCATCGGAGCTGTAACTCATAACAAATAAAGTTCAGGTTATTTTATTTGGAAAATGATCTTTAATAAGTAATGACCTCCTCCGGGATGAAGCAAATTTAATTGGATGCCGACAAAAGGATAATGAACTCAACGCGGGTCAGAATGACTCCGAAGGCTCCTCTGAGTTCATGTGTGCTAACATTCAAACTGACCTGAATAATTAATGTCACAGAAGGTGTCAATCCACGGGGAACTGTGACAGATCTGTCCTGTCACAATTCAAATGGTAATTAAAACAAATTGGACGGTCAGATGGACTGATGAAGGTTAATTCTGAACTGAAAACAGACCCTCAGACCCTCAAAGCTCCTCCACATGTTTCACCAACCTCCAACTTAGGAATGGTCCAAATAATTAGAATACTAGTAGTATTTGTTTGTTATATTGATCATTCATTTCATTATTTAGTATTTAGAAGTGCTGCCTTTTGTCAAACCTTTAGACTCCCTTGAATTCCAGAAAACTCCTGTTGACAAATTTCATAGTTACAGGCTTATTCATCACCGCTTTATATTTTATCATAAAGCCAGCAGAGATCACACACACACACACACACACACACACACACACACTCACAAACTCTCACACACACACACTCTCACACACGATACTTCACAATAAATAAATTAGGTTGTAAAACATCACAGCACACCCAGCTAAAAGCCAAACACAGCCACACTCCACATTAAAATCAATCATCAAAAGCAAGAGAAGTGAATTTAACGATATTAAAAAGGCAAACAATGTTTAAACAAAGCTCATTAGTCAAATCTCGAACTGAACCACGAGCCCTTCGAGCTCCGAGTACGGCTCGGCTTGACCCGCCATCCTTCAAGGCGCGTGGAAGACCAGCGTGGAGACTGTTCTCTGTACTGGAGCCCAGGTGGGGGAATGAACTCCCCCTGGCTGTCCGAACAGCAGAGTCTCTCGCTGTCTCCAAACGCAGACTGAAGACCGTCTCCTTACACAGCACTTAAATGAACATTGAATTATAAGCTGCACTTATTTTATTGTACTGCACTCTGTATTGTAGTTTATTGTATTGTAGTTTATTGTATCTTATTGTTATTGTATTGCATTGAATGGCTCAGAGTTCTGAGTTCAACTCTGCTCCTTTTCTCTCTGTATCAGTGACTGTGTTTCTATCAGTATCTGAGCTCAGGACCGTCTTTCTCTCTGACCTGCTGGTAACTAGCAGAGACACTTTCTCTAGACAGACGAAGCTCTTCTTGTACGTCGCTCTGGATCAGAGCGTCTGCTAAATGCTGTAAATGTAAATGTAAATACACATTAATCTCAGCTAAAGAAGCGAAACAACTCGATCACTCATTTTACTGCTAATGAGCTCAGAGACAGCAGGAATGGCAGGCTAGTAAAACGGCTTCGCTAACTCAGAGATGTCCACCCTCAACAAGACTTAAGCTCGTCTGTCTGGGCCATTTCATTCCCGACGGTATAGAACTTAGCACTGGAACTGTGAACCTAGCTCTACATTTCACAAGCCTGCTAAAGCGACAATAAAACTCAACACTTAAAATTCTTCATTAAAAATTCACTTATTTCTCCATCACTGCTTCTGTCTAGCAAAGCAAACATCCAGTCCCACTCCTCTGTCTCCTAATGTGACATAACATCTGTCTATGTTAAAATCACGGTTAATGTTTAAACCGTGTTGTTTTTATGGGTCGCACTGAGAACAAACACGGGAGTAATCAGTGGGAAACATTTGAGTGTTCGAAGCCTGTAAAATGCACTCTGGGCCGGTCAGCCCTACAGCTTCCTCTGGCATTCATAAACATGCACATCTGGATACTCTCAAAACACAGCACTGTCAATAACTAACCTGCTTAGCAATTCCCAGTAATGTGTTCACACTGAAACGTTTACCTGGACCCGATTATTAGCCCAGAACATTCTGCCAGAGTACGACCCAACCAGACTCCCTGATCCAACTGAACCCGAATAACGGTCAGGAAAACGTTGTCTTAACACAACCATCACCCACTGACCACGTCAGACCAGACCAATCCTCACAATTCTAATGAGCGCCTGTTAAGTTACCAACAAAAGACATTCCATGTCTTTTATCTGAAGCTTGTAAACAGACAATAACATTTATTTTACCCTGAATGTGGCAGTTTTACAGTCCTCCAGGTAAGAACGCTGGCACAGAGCTGCAGCCGTAGTTTCCCAACATCTGACTGAAACTCCCTGGTTAGACTAGTCAGTGACGTATCTAAGACTTCCACAGGGTCTTTTCTCCTAAAATCGGTGTCTCCCACTGTAAATCATGTCTTTGACTGATTCCACTATCAGTTCATCATTATGAAGCGTCTAATGTGTAAGTTGTGTCCAGCTCCTAAAGCAACAGGAGGGCTCAAATGCTCGTATCTACCACAGGAAAAAACCCTGATGATTGGACAATTTTCTGTTGGCCTTTTCAGGATATTGACCCTTTTATTTCCAACCAAAATGTACAAATGAAAAAAGAGAATTACTACAATACGTCCACAGACTGAATACAGAAAGCACCAGGTTAAATAACAAAGAGCTAAACATTAGATTTTGTTCCCAGACCCTCAGGGTTCCCGTCTGTATGACACTAGAAGGCCAAACAGTTCCATCAACAGTTCAATTAACTACCTCAATTCCAAGACCCGGATCTGAAGACCTATTATCTAGACATTGAAAACTACCTGTCCTGTGGTGACGCGGCTCATGGGTCACTTCACTCTTCTTCACCAAGGTGCTTTTGTTGACCGTGGCCTCCGAGATCAGCTGGAAGGTGATATTGCTATAGCACGTTCCAGGCAGCCAGTGTTTGAAAACTGTCTTTCCTTTCAGGAAATCTGGTTAAAACAGTGGTCTATTGAATTAAATACATTCAGGAGCAAAACAAGCAAAGCTGTCAGATCAGAAAAATGCAGTCATTCAATTATTCAACAGTGTAAACAAAATGCATTTTTAATTAAGAGGCACTTGAGGGCAAAACTGTGTGAAGTACAAAATGACCTTTTTTCCTTTTGATCCTTTTGAATTCATGAGCCATTTGCTACAGCCTTTTTTTCTACACATATTCCCGGCTGCACGTAATTTTAATTTAAGTCATTTTCCTTGCCATATGAGCTAATGACCCCTGTGGGCAGCGCCCATCTGTTCTCCCCAAGGTCTGACCTTTGTAGAGCATAGATCGCTGCTCGCGGCCCTCAAAGTAGCTGATGTTCACTCTGCTGAAGGTGTTCCTCTCAGGGGAGCTGAGCTCAAACACAACTCCAGTCTCTGGAGCTGCCCGGTAGTCTAAAATCTGCACACTGTCCAATGGGAGAGGCTCTGTAGAGAAGAAGGAGCGAAACGTGAGCTAACAGTCTGCGGGCAGAGAGCGTTTACTGGTTCATTTGTTTATTGAGTTTTCTTTAAAAGAAACAATAATGGGATCGAATAGTGACAAACTGAAAATATACTGTTAGACATATTAATGAAAACAGATAAACTACAAGATGAACTATTAATATAAGTATGTAAATATATAAAAATACTACACATAAAAAGTACAAGTGCATGTTCAGCACTGTTTGAGTAACAAGAACGTGTCTTATGTTACAGGACAAAGAGAAACTGGTCTGTAAAAATGTGTTATGACCGTTTTGGTATAGAAACAGACGTGAGGGAATAAAATCCAGAACATGGTGTCTTTAAAACGAGCATGCAAACCTCTGACTGCTGATTCATGAAATGGACCTTTTTTTTTTATTGAGTAAACTTGACAGAATTATACAGAACTGACAACATTGGTCCACATCTCTATTCAACACAGCATTCTGTGTAACCACATCAACCCTCTAGCTGTCTTACTTGTGAGCAGAGCCACGGATTTGTCTGGTCTGGACCAGGTAGAGGCATTGCCTGTCAGGAGGCTGATGGTGTAGCAGAGCCCATGGTAGGAGGCATTATAAAGGAGAGTAGCTGAAGCCACCTGACTCCTGTTGGCACTCTGGAAGGGCAGGATGTGGCTATGTGGCTCCCCAGATATCTTGGCAGCATATGCAGTGACGTTTTCCCTCATGTCAGAGGGTTCCAAGGTTATCAGGATAAAGTTGTCATCCCGTAACGTCGCCTGAAAAGGAGCCACGGTCTGAAAGCAAAGACAGAAAAAAAACAGTTAAGAAGCTAAGAAACGATTCCACATCAGTGCAGCTGAGCAAATGCATGATAAATGGCGTAAACAGTGCAGGGATGAAAGGAAAAGCCCATTTTTACTGTACACTAGCACAGATACCACAGTTTCATCCTTTATCACAAGTCTGAAGCTAAATATGAACATTCAGAGCCGGCTCGATTTCCCACTCTGTCATCTGACACGGAATTTTAAACAGTATACAGTCCTGTCAGCGTCTGTGAGCCAACAAGCTTGCTTGTTTCAAAATCTAGACTGCTGATTGGCTGTCTGAATTACATTCTGTATGCATGTTACCAACGTCAGCACTTCTTGATTATTCTGCAGGCCTCTGTGGTCAGCAGATACACCAAGCTTCATTCATTTCATGTTGCCACAACCACGTCTGGTTAGTAATTTAAAAGAAGAAATGAAATCATTTACGTTAACAGTTCTTTATTATTCTAGGAGGTCCCATTAGAGCAAAATAAATTAACAACCAAAGTAAATCTGACAATAATAATAATAATCATAATAAAAAATTATATTTATATAGCGCCTTTCACAAACCCAAGGTCGCTTCACATAGCAAAAAAAAAAAAACTATACAGAGGAGGAGGAAGAAAAATGTGCATTAAACAGAAAAGTCTTTAGGTCATATTTAAAAGAGGAAAGAGAAGAGCCTCCCAGAGGGATTGAGGAAGAGAATTCCAGAGTTTGGGGGCCGTGGCACTGAAGGACCTCCCTCCCAAGGTGGAAAGTCTGGTGCTGGAACAGCAAGTAAGTTACTGCTAGAAGACCTGAGAGAGCGAGAGGGAGTGTAAGAGGTCAGCAGTTCTCTGAGGGAGTGGGGAGCAGGTTATGTAAAGCTTTGAAAGTGAGAAGTAAGATTTTAAACTTTATACAAAAGAGTAAAACACCTGAAAAAAGTGTAGATGAACTTCAATGCCAGCCTTTTCTTCAAATTTTCTGGTCCACCTTAAACAGAGCCACAGGTGTGTTCTGGCAGCTGTACAGGAGCACGTGTGTTATTGCTGTATCATTTAAACTATAACAGGAAATTCTAGAAAGACGCCGACTTTAGCCTTATTAAATTTCTCAAATCATTTGTTTAATACGTGGGCCATACGCTCATTCATCTGACCATCAGACGCTGCTAAAATCAGGAAAATATTACAGTCATTCACACATCAGTACCAGCTGAGGCACTTCGGCTTGTGCAGATAAGGCCCAAAGACTGCAGCTTACCAAATCACTCAGCTCCTGGTGTCCATGATAGGTTAAGGCTAACCTCAAAAAGCTGACCACTTCAGAGCAAACGAGGGTCCGCTGCATTTTTATTTGAAATGTGACGGAAATATCTAATGTCATCAAGGTTTGTACCCAGATCTTCATACTCTGCCTTATTTGCCCACATGCACACCACTGTCACTCAAAAACTGCGGCCGTTTTGGCAGCGGTGACCCCTGGACACTGTGGAGGATTACAGATATCTGGGTGTGTATGTTGACAATAAACTGGACTGGGCTAAGAACACTGACGCCCCCTACAGGAAGGGCCAAAGTCGTCTCTATTTTCTGAGGCGCCTGAGGTCCTTCAACATCTGCCGGACTATGCTCAGGATCTTCTGTGAGTCTGTGGTGGCGAGTGCTGTCCTCTATGCTGTTGCATGCTGGGGAAGCAGGCTGAGGGTGGCAGATGCCAACAGACTCAACAGACTGATCCGCCAGGCCGGTGATGCTGCGGGTGTGGAGCTGGACTCGCTGACGGCCGTGTCGGAGTGGAGGACGCTGTCTAAACTGCAGGCCGTTATGGACAGTGGCTCCCACCCACCCTACGACACGGTGATGAGACACTGGAGGTCATTCAGTTCAAGACTCACTCTACCGAAATGACCACAGAGCACCACAGGAGGTCATTCTTACCTGTGGCCATCACAAAGAGTGGATCATCTGCGCAAAACTCAATACCAAACTGTTCATATGTGATATAATAATAATTGTGTGCAAAAACTCAGAGAGACAATAATTTGAGCTGCTTTATACTGAATGCTTCATATTTATTATCACAGTCACCGCCACTTCACTGTATTCATAAGAGCTTAAATCTCGTGTACAATATTGCAAATTTCTCTATATTGTTTTAAATTATTAAAGTGTTTATTCTTTTACATAAATGTTTGCAACTGTAACAACTGCACTTTCCCTCTGGGATCAATAAAGGATTCTGATTCTGATTCCAGCTGGTAACTCGAACGAGATGAATTTTGTTTATCAGATTAACATTTTTGGCCATATCCCACAGCTCTATTCAGCAGGCATTACTGCATTCTTCACTCTGCCCTGCTCGGATGGCTTGATATCCTACATGTTTAGCAGTGAATACACACGACTTTCAGCTGTGATCAGAACCGGAGTAGTTTCGCTTTATGTCGCATTGTTTGCCTGTATGGACGCAATACATTCACATAGAACATTATGTAACAGCTTCAATGCAAAAACTGCATTAAATGTCTAAATAAAAGTAACTTACGTTCTGTTATAGCTCCACAACATGCCATCTAACCTGCAGCGCCCTATTAGGGTGTAGAATCCATGATATCATGACCTATACTGCACATTATTTAGGGACATGCTCAACCAAAATGATGCTCAGCAACACTGAGCAGGACTTTGTCCACACCTCGCGTGTCTCTCTGCGCTCTAACCTCAATACTTTCATCATAGGAACAAATGTAATACTAAGCTAGAGCTGTGCGATATGGCCTAAAATGTTATCACAATAAACTAAATTAATTTCATTCGATATCAGTACATATCGCAATAAATGTCAGATCATTATTTCTTTCCAGTTTGAAGGCTGATTTTTGCTCCTGGGTGGTTAATCGCTGTGTTAGAATATCCTTTATGGTCAGAACCCAACAAACACTCACCATGCAGTGGAACATTTCACAGATCGGTCATGGGAGAGTGGGAGAAAGTGTCTGGTGAGCTGGAAAAGCAGGGCCGCAGTTTTTGTAATAGTCATAATTAAAAGAAAACTTTATTATTATTATTTTTAGCTGTCTGGTGACGAGCGCTCAGCTATTCCGTTACAAACGCTAAACAAGTGGCCAAAAACAGCTAAACTGTTTAGTTTCTCAACAACGTCAACTTAGTATGAACAGCAAATATTAGCTGGCTCGGCACGTCGGTGATGGACCACACGGTCTTAGTGCCATCAGTCGTAACACAGCCACGTCAGAGCACGTCACAGTATTCAGACACCAGCTAGCAGAGGAGTTTCTCTATAGACGTTTGAGGGCTGAACCTAAATATATCTAACACCAGACAAAGAGTTCTCCCTTCAGGTACGTTTAAACTGAAAGTGGTGCTTTTGTGCCCTGTTTGATCCACAGTATCATCAATTTAGCCAGCTGCTAAAAACAGCCAGGCTGGGGAGACCGCGTTCTCCCGCTCTCCAATACCTCACAGCTTCCTCAATTCATTTGCCGTTAAATCTGGGCTTAACTGACATGAACTCACTTCTTCCTTTCACTTTCGTTGCTTGGGAATGCACTAATACTTAAGCATGACTTTGATGCTGATAAGGCTTGTTAGGATGTACAGAAAGAGGTGAGGTCACTGTCGGTCAGCACATCTACGCCACTCATCTCATCACTCACACTCACAGGAGAGCAGATCGCCGGTCGCTCCACTCAAACAGGGAATGTAGAACTCCACGTTTCAGACGTTGCTTAGGTACATTTGGAGACCCCTTTTCTCTCCTCGCCCCCTCCCTCCTTAATCACGTCGGAAAACTCGCCCTCTCCTGGCGACAGTGGTGTCGTTTTCCTTGCAGTAGAAAACGCCACCGGGGCTGATGCGAGAACGCGGGAGGGTGAGAGTGGTGTATTATATCGAACCTTTATCTAACCTATCGCTCTATCAAGGAAAAGTTATACCGCAATAATTATGGCTTTATCGCCCAGCCCTACACCAAGCAGTATTAAAAGAAATTTAGACCAGTCGAAGGTGATTTACTAATACGATGTTATAAACAGACCCACTTGTGGAGTACAGGTGCGCAGGATCGTCAAACACAACGCAGTGAACACATTCGTGGACAGTGGTGCACATGCACAGTGCAAATCAGGCAGTGGAGGCAGACGGTGTAGCCACATCTACTGTTTGTATGTGGTGCCATCTGCGTGTTTGTGGTGTAACAACTATGACAAAACTCATACCTGAAGAATTTCAACCAGCACACCGGATGAACCGACGTACGGCCCACTTCTGCTACCCAAGCCTACATTTAAAATCCCTTCTGTAAAGATCTGTCTCAGTGTGAAGAAGCCTTAAGGCGTCATTTTGTGTTCAGCATAACTGAATTAGCAAAGAACAGCTTCAGCCATACAGACTCCAAAGTTCTGTAAATCTGTGTGTTTTAAAGATGCAGACAATACACGCGCACACAGTCTTTCCCTTACCCACCCACGTAGCCCCCACTGTGACCAGTGAAGCAAGAAATTCAAATGAACACAGACTGGGGCGACTACTGCTGCAAGAGAAAACAGGCCCAAATGACATCAGCCATCAGTTCTAGAAAGCAGATGGTTCCTATGGTGACAAGCCCTGGGCTCTTTAAAAAACATTCCTAAAGGGTTCTTGGTGGGGTTCTCAATGTGGTCATTTAAATGGTAAGAATCATTTACGCCTCATGAACGGTTCTGTGGGATGTCTGATGTCTGCAGAGCTTTTATGACACAATAACAATAGTACACGAATCCCGAAAGCGCCGACCTGAGCTGCGCCAGTGTTGTAGTAGTCACACAAACTCATAATCGCATGGCTGCGTCTTAGGATCCCTTCACAATGCTCCAAATAAAGCCTACGGAGAAGAGAACCGCTAGGATTAATATCTGTTAAACTATTTCATACGGCACGTCCTGAATGGTCATGAAAGTGCACGAGTTTTCAAATTGTTCGGCATTTATTTAAAAGCCGTATTTTATTATTTGTTACAAGATCATTTTTTTACTAACTGTCCTAACTGCTAGAGATAACCTTCCTAAGATAAAAAGCATATTTTAATGGTTAAAAATGACTTCATCAAGTGTAGATTCATAATAAAGCTTTTCTTTAGTAAATCAAAAAATAATCGAAGTCATATGCAAAGAGCCACTCCTACAAAAAGCCAAAATGGTCTGTTCTGGGCCCCCCGAAAGCATCTTAGCGCAACGATGGGCGGTAAACGTTAGAATGAGCATCACTGGGCTCTGCTGCTCATTTCTAGAGCCTAAATCAGAGACTGTGGTTACATATCAGAGACAGTGTAAACGGCACATTTCTATAAAAGATCATTTACGATGGTCTTCTTCATGACAAGAGGACATTATCCTATTTTCTGAGTATTTAATACTTTACCAAAAGAGACCGTGCACCAAAAAACAGTATAGTAAAAGCGTGGCACCGTCTGCTGCCCCGTATTTTAGGGCTGCAACAAACGACTAATTGGACAGTTGAATAATCTATAGAATACTAAAACGAATAATCGATTACTTGGATTATGAATCACATTAGCTATTAGGTTTTAAATTTAGCTGGAGGTCGTTTTATGCATTTGCTAACTAACAATGAAGACAATATAGACGAATAACATAAAAAAATCTAATTTAAATGTTAAATTTAAACTGCAGTCTGTCCGTTCGGTGTCTGTCTACACTCTGTTACAACTAAATTCTACAATCACAGCTCTTTATTGAAACTCTGAGCTCTTGTGAGAGGCCTGATCTCCACTTTGAGCGGATACTGCAAGGAAGATTTGCTCCGATGGAGCGGATGGGAAAGTGGGGAATGTTTGTGACAAACTATGAACAGTTAAATTGAACGATTTTGTGTTAACACTTCATTTCATCGGTAACCCTTCGTCCAGCTGCGGTGTGGAGAACTACCTCCTTCACTTTTGATCTAAACGTTCGCGAACAACAGAAAACCGTCTGCAGTCGCTCTCCTGTGGTCACCGAATTTGACCGCAGTGGCGGCCTCGGCGTTAAGACAACGCAGTGTTTAAAACTGCAAACGTTGTCTGGAAAGTGAACAGGATCGCTGTGAATAACAGTTACGTGCTTTTCTGTTCCAAGTCCATTAACGACGTCAAAGAACACGCATTTCAAAATACAAACGTAAAGCTTACAACATGAAGAAGGACGGAATTCAGCATTAGTCCAGCATTAGTCGCGTCCCAAACCAAACACTTCAAACACATTCTACACTAATGAGTGCACTGCTAATGGTATATGCGGCATTTTTACACACTCTTTAGTGTGATGGTATGAATCTTCTTCACAGCTGACAAACTATGAAGCTTTACAAGTAGCACAACTGGCCTTTTTCTGAGTTTCACTCTCACTCTTTCGCGCTCGTCAACCCTCCAGCGAGAGGCAATGTGGAAACATTCCTAGTGAGCGCGAGGAAGACGTGTAATGACGTCACCAACTCTCCGACCATTTAATTAGTGGCCAACTAATTTGGTTGTTGATTTTAGTCGACTAAGTCAGATAATCGATGCACCCCTCCTGTATTTTAAATTAAAGTTCGCAAAAACCGTAAATAAAGCATAGTTTGACTTTTTAATGAAAAAAGATGTACAAAGCAAAATAGAAAAAAAAACCACGCCAAATCAAAAAGGCTGGAATGGTTAATATACGGTTTTCCTAGGAGAAGCTCAAAGGACAACTTTGTTTGGGAATTCGTGATACAGTGTGTCTTAATTTGAACTCTTGGTGCTATTTCATATAAACCTGTGAAGATCACATTGAATGCATTTAAATTTGGTTTGTTATACATAGAAGAGCTTTAATAACGAAACGCTGAATTGAGGGAGATTCTGATTTTTTCTATGAACCTATTGTACTTGTTAGACTCACTACGTCGTGGGACAGTCAGCCAATCGGAGAGGAGAGGCAAATCCAAAAGAAGGAGGGGAGAACACGGCGAGAAGAGAGATGGCCGTATGACCAAACATCTACAAATGAGTGTAACAGTAGTTTTTAACGCCAATCCAAGTGGATCTTGTGTCAATTTCTACATTTTATACATCTTTATTTATCAGCATGGGCAGATATGTACATTAAATACATCGGATATTGGCATTGGCCCAGAATTCCCATTATTACTGCGCCCCTAGTTTAAACGAGCTTGACGAAGCTTCGTTCAGGCCACATTCACTGCAGCGACTAGTCTTTGTAGATGAATCTGTAATACTTTACACTGCACATCTGCTGAGCAGAGCCACTGTGCACTGCGACTAAGTAGCCCAGGACAGATGGTTTCTCAGCCATGGGCAAACTACAGCCCCAGCAACCACTCGCTCATCTAACCCCAACGAGCACTAAATCTCACGGGGGTCCCCTTACAGATTAACTATTGTTATTCGTTGTTTGATGAGCAGAGCATTTCCTCATGCTGGGATTAAGATCGCCCCACTGAGTTGGGTTTATGTTATTCAGCTGCAAGGGTCACTACACAGTCTACTGCTATACTAGAGCTACTGCCCGCTAGAACAACGGCTTCTACAACGTTTTAGACCTGTACTGAAAAGGCACAACCCCCCATTTCCAGCTCCGATTCTCCCTTCACTAAATATAAACAACTTTTTAAAAACTGGAGGCCAACAAAGCAACTTCTACTTTTAATGCAGCTGAACATGTTTGTAAACGATAATGAAACGTTTTCTAGATGAAAGGATTCTGTTTATCTAAATCTAGGAGACGGACGGCGCCAAACCTGCATCAAATTTTGAACATGCTTCAAGCCTTTTTTAATATTGATTTTAAAATAGGGCTGGGCAATATGACACCTTTATTGTTATTGTGATAAATGACATCACAGTACGTCACAATAAATTATAATATGGTTTTCTGGCTACATCGTGGGTATCGTATGGTACTTCTAGAACAGTGACCAACTGCATGCTTCACTAAAAAGAGAGCATAATCGTGTTTAATTGGATTTATTAATTGAATAAAAATCACTTGTGTTTATAGTTGATTTTTAACTCCTTACAGTATTGTGGTAATGTACCTTGCTATCCCATTCTTTAAAAAAAATGTATATTTATATTCAGTTTCATTATTTTTGTACTAACTGCATCACATCAGTTCACAGATATATGCAGTTTGCTGTAGTGAGTTCTAATCAATTAGAGGCCCCTCTGTGTTATTTAATAAACCAAATAAACCAACAGTATCCCATTTCTAATGAGGAGATGAGCTGGACGATATGGAGTAATGAAATAACTCAAATCCGGGAAGACAACCGTGTCTGAAGGTCCTCTCCCTTCCACAGCCCAGTCTCCTCCAGCATACTACTAAACATAATCCAAGATTTCAGGACAGTTCTCAGAGTCTTCCAGCTTACTGCAAGCAATGCCCAGAACTCAAGCCCAAGCTCTCACAGTTTGGTCTGAACTAGTGACATGGACAAAAATGCTAAATACGCTTGGCCTGTATGATCAGGAGTTATGATGCACAGTAAAATATTCAGTGACTTGTTCAGTGGTGTTGATATATTATCTGCAGTGGGTGGTGAAGGAGTCAGTCTTCCCACCACCATGGACATTTATACCTCCAGATGCAGGAAAAGGGCCACTGGCATCATGAAGGACCCCACTGGCATCATGAAGGACCCCACCCACCCAGCACACACACTCTTCACCCGCTCCCCTCAGGTAGGAGGCTGTGGAGCATTAAGAGCAAAACAACCAGACTGAGGAACGGCTTCTTCCCTGAAGCCGTGAGACTCTCAAACTCCAGTTAGACGTCACTGCAACGGCACTTCATGTCCACTGATTCATCTCTGCTGCTGGACTGAGTCAGTGTCTCCACTATATCACCCCTCCACTATATCACCCCTCCACTATATCAGCCCTCCACTATACCCCCCCCACTATATCACCCCTCCACTATATCACCCCTCCACTATATCACCCCTACACTGTATTAGCCCTCCACTATATCAGCCCTCCACTATATCACCCCTCCACTATATCACCCCTCCACTATACCACCCCTCCACTATACCACCCCTCCACTATATCAGCCCTCCACTGTATCAGCCCTCCACTGTATCAGCCCTCCACTATATCAGCCCTCCACTGTATCAGCCCTCCACTGTATCAGCCCTCCACTGTATCAGCCCTCCACTATATCACCCCTCCACTGTATCAGCCCTCCACTATATCAGCCTTCCACTAGATCACCCTTCCACTATACCACCCCTCCACTATATCACCCCTCCTCTATATCACCCCTCCTCTATATCAGCCCTCCACTATATCAGCCCTCCACTATATCAGCCCTCCACTATATCAGCCCTCCACTATATCAGCCCTCCACTGTATCAGCCCTCCACTGTATCACCCCTCCACTGTATCACCCCTCCACTATATCAGCCTTCCACTAGATCACCCTTCCACTATACCACCCCTCCACTATATCAGCCCTCCACTATATCACCCCTCCTCTATATCAGCCCTCCACTATATCACCCCTCCACTATATCAGCCCACCACTATATCAGCCCTCCACTCTATCAGCCCTCCACTCTATCAGCCCTCCACTATATCAGCCTTCCACTATATCACCCTTCCACTATATCACCCCTCCTCTATATCAGCCCTCCACTATATCAGCCCTCCACTATATCACCCCTCCACTATACCACCCCTCCACTATATCACCCCTCCTCTATATCAGCCCTCCACTATATCAGCCCTCCACTATATCACCCCTCCACTATATCAGCCCTCCACTATATCAGCCTTCCACTATATCACCCTTCCACTATATCACCCCTCCTCTATATCAGCCCTCCACTATACCACCCCTCCACTATATCACCCCTCCTCTATATCAGCCCTCCACTATATCAGCCCTCCACTATATCACCCCTCCACTATATCAGCCCTCCACTATATCAGCCCTCCACTATATCACCCCTCCTCTATATCAGCCCTCCACTATATCACCCCTCCTCTATACCACCCCTCCACTATATCACCCCTCCTCTATATCAGCCCTCCACTATATCAGCCCTCCACTATATCACCCCTCCACTATATCAGCCCTCCACTATATCAGCCTTCCACTATATCACCCTTCCACTATATCACCCCTCCTCTATATCAGCCCTCCACTATATCACCCCTCCACTATACCACCCCTCCACTATATCACCCCTCCTCTATATCAGCCCTCCACTATATCACCCCTCCACTATATCAGCCCTCCACTATATCACCCCTCCACTATATCAGCCCACCACTATATCAGCCCTCCACTATATCACCCCTCCACTATATCACCCCTCCACTATATCACCCCTCCACTGTATCACCCCTCCACTGTATCACCCCTCCACTGTATCACCCCTCCACTGTATCACACCTCCACTGTATCACCCCTACACTATATCACCCCTACACTATATCACCCCTCCACTGTATCACCCCTCCACTATATCACCCCTCCACTGTATCAGCCCTCCACTGTATCAGCCCTCCACTATATCACCCCTCCACTATATCACACCTCCACTGTATCACCCCTACACTATATCACCCCTCCACTATATCACCCCTCCACTATATCACCCCTCCACTATATCAGCCCTCCACTATATCACCCCTCCACTATATCAGCCCTCCACTGTATCACCCCTCCACTATATCAGCCCTCCACTATATCAGCCCTCCACTATATCAGCCCTCCACTATATCAGCCCTCCACTATATCAGCCCTCCACTATATCAGCCCTCCACTATATCAGCCCTCCACTATATCAGCCCTCTACTATATCAGCCCTCCACTGTATCACCCCTCCACTATATCAGCCCTCCACTATATCAGCCCTCCACTATATCAGCCCTCCACTATATCAGCCCTCCACTATATCAGCCCTCCACTATATCAGCCCTCCACTATATCACCCCTCCACTATATCAGCCCTCCACTATATCAGCCCTCCACTATATCACCCCTCCACTATATCAGCCCTCCACTATATCAGCCCTCCACTATATCAGCCCTCCACTATATCAGCCCTCCACTATATCAGCCCTCCACTATATCAGCCCTCCACTATATCACCCCTCCACGTCACTTTATACATTACCAATATTAAGACGTGCACCTTCACCCTCGTACTCATGCTGCTGTGTTTCATGCAGCTGTTATTTGCACCTCACTATTTATTGTTTATTGTTACTTTTGCTAGTTTAACTGGGACCCTGAGTTACACTGTTTTGTTCCACCTCATGTACCACATGTAATGCGAATGACAATAAAGCCTCATCTTATCTCTTATCTTATCTTATTCACAAATATGGGCAAATTCTCACACATTCACGTTCTAGCGACAG